>NC_132879.1:43689969-43934969 GCF_030463535.1 Salminus brasiliensis
TCCGGCCGCCTCACGCTTCGCACACACACATACACACACACACACGCCCCACAGCCTACTGCTCCTCTAACCTCTCCCACAGCTCACTCCCTCTGCCTCTCTCTCTCTCTCCCTCTCTCTCTCTCTCTCTCTCTCTCTTTCTCTCTGTCCGTCATACGCACTCACACACACACTCTCTCCCTCTCTCTCGCCCAGCCACCTCTCTCTCTCTCTCTTACCCTCCCTCCTCTCTCTCCGTCTCTCCTCCCCTCGCTCCCTGGCTCTAAGCTCTTAGATCAGCCCTTAAAGGGCCAGAGCGTGTGCGACATTCACACACACACACACACACACTTTACTCTACCTCTGTCTATAAAAAAAGCTGCCCTTATTGGTAAAGCGACAGAGCGCTCCACAGTGTTGTGCTTTAATGTCTGGAAATCAACTGTCAATCAATTAAGAAATGTCCCCATAAAGAGAGAATTGTCAGATTTGAATGTTATCAAAGTGACCCATGATCAGAGTCCAATAATGAAGTTACACACATTCCGAAGACAGCTACAGCTTTCCATAAATTCAAGAATTTATATATTTATATATTATATATTTACATATTTATACATCTGATATAAAACAGTCTTTTTTTAATCTGTGATTCTCAGCTAAATGATTTTCTAGGCCTAAATTGACATTTTAATTAATAAATCAAAACTAATCAGGACTAAAGCTGCATTGTTCAAAATTGCTAGCGTTTACAGAGTCGCAGAAATAGCCCATTAGTCATAAAATGTCTCAAAAACAAACACATTTACACATACCTGCCTGTTCAGCCTATAGCAGTTCAGCCCCGCCCACTTACACAACAGTTATATGGAGTGTTGCAGCTCAGACTGCTTTCTAAATGAGGCACAATATTTAATATTCAATAAGGGGCCAAGTTTCCCAAAAGTGAAAGTCTTAGTGATGGATTCATTGTAATTGGTGGAGAGAGAGAAAGTGTTTTGTGTGAGGCTCGCTTGTCCCTTCATCATAACTGAGTCAAAAAAACGTTTTACAGTAACTGTTTGCATACACACTCACATGCAAAACACAAGTTGGCAGCACTGTTCAAATGTGCTGTTGTGGTAATTTTCTCAACAGAGAAAATATGGCATGATTTCGCAAAGTCATACTAGAAGATACCAGTCATGTTTTTATTATTTTTATTATATTTTATTGAGTGCTCTTAATCTTTAATAATTACATGGTTTAATATATACATATATGCATTTGCCAAAAAATTACATATATTTTGCACAGTATTTTTTTAACATTATTCACAATGATATTTATGACAGTCATTAGTTCTGGCTGTGGTGGTTCTCCATTATGCACAAAACATCCTTCATTCCATGCATCAACATTTTAATAGATTTAACCTTCGATTTGTTTTTAACTTTTAGAGCATGATGTCTGTTTGGTTGCTGAGTTTACCAGGAAACAAATATAGCACATAAAATGTGTCATATCTTTTCCATAATGTCAAATGAGTGTGTATTATTATTATGCAGAAGTGTGCTCCCTGCAGGGCTTTTATTCGTACCCAGCTAAAAATATTTTTTGGTTCTTAGAGCGCTCAGTGTGCCAAGTTATTATTATTATGTTTGTTTTTTTTGTCATTGTTGTTATTAATTTTTTATTTATTTGGTTATTTGGATCCAGGCTTTTCACATTGAGTAGATTTAAAAAAGAAAATAAAAAGAATGAATTGAACTCTATGTTTAAACAAGTGCTCCACTTCTTAAGTTTGGAAAAAAATGCTTATGACACATTTATTAAATATGATGTATCGTTCTGATTACGTATCCGTCTAATCAATGTTTTTATTGTATTGTCATTTATTTATTGTATTTTTAGTTTTGGGAAAGTTACTTCTTGATGTTTTCCTAACGTTAGTGTTTGTATAACTGGGAACGCTGCAGAAGAAATGTTGTAATAACGTTGTGATGTCACACATTTTCAGAAAGTTCCTAAACATAAGGCTCACTTCTATAACGCTACAGGCTGGGCCTTCGCAGAACCTTTGCTGAACACATTCCTAGAATGCTCTCGGCGAGCTGGGTAGTTCCACTTAACAAAATTTGACCGGAGTGCCCAAAAGATTTGCATATAACTGAATCAGTTCCGTTTCAGAGTACAAAAACCAGCCTGCTTAATTGTAAAGGATGAGGACAGGTTGGAAAACGCTGATGTACAAATAAATGATAACTGATTTTGGCACAAGAAAAATGTCAGATAGGGGTTCTTGGGTTCTGACCAGATCTCCACTCTTAATGTAAGTTAATGCAACAACAGCAAGTCAGTGTAAGTGAATTCTGAATGCTAAGCTGCTGTTAATTTCATCTGTTTCTAGTTTTCTCCATCTTTCGAACCCGGTCGCTGCTCTGTGCACTGAGTAAATAAGTCTGGAATGAATAAACCAATAGAAATGCTCTAAATGACATGAGATTACACTGACTTCCATTCAAAGGTAAGACCACGTCTGCCATCTCCTGTAAAGTCACCATTTTGGAGATACATGTTTTCCATTGGACAGCGACGATTTGTATTGGTCCATTCATCGCGCGTGTTGAGCCAGGGGAAACCGATCTGAACCGTGGTGCAGAATAAGCAGTTCAGGCTCTGTTTCAAATAAAGTGACCAAAGTCAATAATATGGAAACGATAATGAACGCCATTCATATGGGTGTCCACACACACACAGGCACGCATAGATGCATGACCTCACGGTTCTGTATGGTTAGACACACACACACACACATATACATACACACACACACACACACCTGAGAAGTGAGAGGCTTTGTGCTTTCTCAGTGCGGGCTACACACTTAGCCCTTAGCGCTGTCAGTCACTATTAGGGGTGAGTGGACAGGCAGCGAGTGAGCGAGCAAGAGAGAGAGAGAGAGAGAGAGAGGGAGAGAGAGAGAGAGAGAGAGGCTATTGTTCTGGGAAGTGAAAAGCACGGCTGACAGATTGAAATACAGCAGCAAACCTTTCACAGTGAACTTTAAACAGAGTGTCAGTCTTTCTCAACTGCGGCACACACACACACACACACTTTTTTTTCAGACACACACACACTCACAAACACACATGCACGCACACACACGCCCTCCAGTCAAACTCCCAGTCACAGCGCTGTCAGACTCCATGTGTTCGTTCCATTTCAAAAAACCCATGTTGAGAAACGGAATCAACGCAAGCATGCACACACACAGAAAGAGAGAGAGAGAGAGAGACACACACACACACATGCAGAAGCATTCACTTATCCCTTAAGTCACGATAACATCTCAAACAATAACTCTCGTTACATCGCATTTGGCTAACCCAATTTATGCTCAAGCCACCGCATGCGCCTTATGCTGAAGGAAGCCCAGTGTAATCTGATTTTGGCCCAAAGAGTTTTGGCCGGCGGATCGCAAAAGTGACCCTAACCTGACCCCGGCAGCAGCTGCCTTCACTGTGATACCGTTACTCGGCTCGCCCGCTAAAGCCGTGCCACCTCGCCGGCCGCTGCCGTTTATGCCGAGGTGTGGCGGCGATCCTCGAAACGCAAAGAGGGAGACCTGGTCTGACCCGGCTTAAAGCCACAAGCCTTCACAGGTGACATTTTGCTGTGTGCATGACTGTGTTTATGTGTGTGTGTGTGTGTGCGTAGTGCTTCTCCGCATGTCTGCACAGTCTGCCGATTTTGTCCAGTTCAAATGACTTGACTGAAAACGACACCTGAAACAGTCTTCCTTTCAAGATTCCTGCTTTTGCAGAGTTTTTCAAAGGAGAACACCTAGCCCGACACACACACACGTGCACACACACACACACACACACACACACTCACACCAGTGCAAGCAGCACATTAATTAAGTTTTCTAAGGCACGCGCTTGTCTGTAGTTAAACATTTTAACGATCCTTAAAGTCAAGGCTGTAGGCAGCGCAAAAGAGGGAGAGGATGAAAGGAGCGCACAGTTAACATCAACAGCAGCCGCAGAGACAAAAAAAGCCGGGGAGCGGCACGCGCAGCGCAGGAAGAACGCTGGGCCTGCCCCAACACCCGCTTCAGGCTGCTTTTGATGCGAAGGACTCTGTTGAAAAGAGTGAATGGACAGAGAACAGGTAATTTCAAGGTTCCGCTCAATACAGGTTAATGCTGAGAAAAAAGACAACTTCTCACATCAAAGATCTGCTCTTGTTTTTCAGTGAGGGCTGCCTGTTGGTTTGAAGCCGTATGTGCGCGATTTAAGGGGAAACGTATAGGCAGGATTGAGGTGGGGAGCACACACATATATCTGATTAACGACAGCTTTACACTTTCACACACACACTCCAGCCCAGGTACAGGACAAAACTGATTTTTTTTATTAGTTAATGTTGCAAAAATATTGACTTGCCAAACTATTCACACACTTTTAAAAATACTGATCTTTAAATTTTTGAGTAATTAAGTCAAACATTTGATTAAAACATCCAATCAAAACCGCAACTTAATAAATAATAAAAAAAACAATTATTTCAACATAATTTCAACATCAAAATTTTGAGAAAATAAATAATTGTTTGAGGAAAATAAGTAATATCATATCAAGTTATGGTTTTGAGAATAATCTATTTCAACAAAGTCAAAGTCAAACTTAAAAAAAAAAAAATAATTTAACATCTTAACAAAGTATTAAAAATTATGGTCATATAGCAAGTCAGAATAATGAGAAAGGTATTTTGATCTAATGAATAAAAAGTTTAGAAAATAATTCATCAGTAAGTCATCAGGTAACTCGAAACATCAATAAAGGGAATAGTAAAACATCAATAAAATAGAAAAGTAAAAGACCAAAAAAGTCATTATGACAATCAGACCACAGCCCTAACTTGACTAGAGATTCTACAGATGTTGGATTTTGTGACAAGGTCCCAGTTAAGGTTTACAACTCTCCCGTGAAGATTATGTTTGCGCAAGCAAAGCTGCACAGTGGAACAGTGCACCACCACTCCTGACTCAGCTAAACTTCTTGAACGGTATATGGGGGAGTTTATTTACCCTTCAAAGCAGCTCACGAGCAGTTCTCTTGGCTTTCTAGATTTAATCTTTGCACACACAGTTCCACTGCCATGTGAACTGCCATGTCTCACTGACATTCTGTTCTGTAGAGACCACAAGCTGAAAAGGTTTGGCTGCCACTTCATTTCATTTTCAGGTCTTTAGACAGTTGCTTAGAGGAGCCCATGGTTTCTAGAGAGTCAGAGAATTTCTAAAGCTTGGAAATGTGATTTAGCTAACAGTCTCAGGTCTGATCTGCTGACGTTTCGGGTCTTTTACAACATTTAGGGTGTTTAAATGTTTGAACTGTCTAAATTCTATGTGTATTGGGATTTGCTAATTAAAAGCATTGTGTGTTATGCTTGATTAGCTGCAGAAGTTTAGTACTTCTCAGTTGTAAAATACTTCTCAGTAGTTGGGTGCCCAGACTTTTGCATTCAACAGCATATATATGTCTTTGCAGTCACTTGATAAATCCATTTACATGGAAATGCCAGCTGTGCTTTACATTGTGTGGTTTTGTCATGAATGGACGCAGGAAATGGTTCAAACTGACTTTACAAATGCTATGTTAATGATATGCTAATGTACAAAAATTAAAATCATAATCTCAATTACTAAAAATAGAGTCTTTGTCTACTTAACCTTAACCAGTGAAACAGTATTTGTTCTTTCTGGCATTGTAGATTTTTGTCCTGAAAATGTATGAAAACACACACACACACACACACACACACACACACACATACACACACAAGCTCCATGTAGCACACACATACTTGCTTAATTACTGTCACACAATGGCCCCCTTCAGCAGATGCGTAGTGTCCGAGCCCCCTCACAGCTGTGGTGCATTAGCTGAGGGTCTGACACAGACAGCCAGTAAACAATCCCCTTCCCCAATTACACACACACACACACACACACACACACACACTCACACACATCAACCCTCCATTGTCTGACCAAGAAAAATGTACCCCTGACTCACTGCTTACGAAACCCCATTTGCCCCTGTAGAGTAGGTATAGAATCAACAGTCGGGAGAAGAGAAACCTACAGGCTTTACCTGTAGCCTGTACCGCTACCACGTACCAAAAACCCTTCAGAACAGTTCTACCTGGAGTGTTTTCTAAGTGGTCATTGTAGCAGTCGCTTTGACAGGTGTCAGTGAGAGAGGGAGAGAGATAAGAGAGGATGAGAAGCACTTTAATCACCTTCTTTTTCTGTTACATGAAGGGGATTTGAACTAGCAGCAATCTCACTCTCATGATTTGCTGGGACTGAGGGGATAGAAGGAAGAAGCTTCACCACTGTCACTCTGTACCACCACTTCCAGAAGGGTTTAAAAACTTGGATTTCTTGCTGTTGTAACAGAACGTCCCGTGGCTAAAAGGGTGAATTGTACATAGGAGGTTTAACGCCTTACGGTGACCCAGAAAGCCTAACACACTGCAAGATCACCATACACATCCGTCAAAATCACCTGAACACCTGAGCTACGTTTTTTAAAAGCTCTGCGAATTCATGGATGTTTCAGAAAGTGTTGATTCCAGAGGAAACTGAAAAGGACTGGAACCCTAAGGCTGCGTCCCAATACACATATTAGCACCCTAAACAGTATGTAAATATTGTGCACCACCATTAGAAGTGCATGCGTAGTTATCATAGTATGTAAAGTACAGAAGTGTATGATTTAGGATGCAGCCTCTGGCTATAAGTTATGTACACAGAACTGGCACCAAGCAACTGAACGATAGAAACCGGGAATGACCTTGTGCTCTGTGCTCTTTCACTGGAGCCAATCTAGCTACGCTTTAAATTTGTGTGTGGGTACATGTGTGATATTACGGTAAACGGACACAGAGTGTAAACAACAACAACAAAAAAAAAAACACCCCAAAGGCAGAGAGAAACCAAAAGATATAATAGACGTAATAGATGTAATATATTTAATTCCCATTTGTTAGTCCATACGCACAAGCACTGTGGTCAGATGCAACAAATCACGCGAATAAATTATTCATTTTCCCCACTTCACAACCATAAACATGGACGGAAGTTCTTAAGTATCTTCACCTCAATAGATCTGACAATAGATCTGACAATAGGTCTGACCATTTGTGGTATGGACTTCAATGAAGGCGTCCTCCTCTGTGCTATCTGGCACCAAATTCTCTAAGTTGTGTGTGGGGCCTCCATGAGCATCAATGAGCCTTGAGCACCCATGACCCTATCACCGGTTCACCAGTTGTCCTTTCTTGGACCACTTTTGGTAGGTGCTGACCGCTGCATATCAGAAAAAGCACACAAGACCTGATGTTTTGGAGATGTTCTGACACAGTCAACAAACATTTCTGAGACATTCTAAAATAGAGCATTTCACACCCCAAATCAATCAGAATGACTGCATTTACCTATTAATTAATTAACTAAGCAAAATTTTGAACAAAATGGTGATGTTCCCCTTTGAAGTCTAGAACAACTCGAAATTGCAGTAATATCTGGTGAGAACAAAAGCATGGTATAATCAGAGAATTCAGCCAAAAGCACATATTCTAAACCTTTAATAAACATTGTTACTTGTGTACAGTATTGCAGTGTAATGTTTCTCTCAAAAAAACAAAAAACTCAACTATTGGGCTCCTGTGCAAAGCCCTCAACCCCCTCTTGTAATCCTCTCTGTTCCCTGGGTGTCACAGTGAACGTTGCCCATCGCTCCGGGCATGTGTGCTCACTATATCACTGTGTGTTTGCTCACTAGTATGTATGGACATGTTCACACCATGGATGGACTAAAGGCGGAGGCCAAACTCAATGTGTGTCTAACACAAATGGTAAAAAGTATAGACTCAAAGCTATCTATGCAGAATGGAAATGTGCCGACTTATTAAATTTTTATATAAATTTGTTTATTAAATTTTTCCCTTTTTCTCCCAAGAAGTCCCTTTTTCACCTCAAAGTACCGTAAATGCTGAATCGCCAGGGGATCCAACACACTGGGAGGAAAGCGTCGGCTCCCCAGCTCCGTTGCCCCGGCTAACAGATGCTCGTGCCGGCCAACAACGCTTAAGAGTGATGAAGGGAGAGAGTGCCATCTGCTTACCCAGAAAGAGCATGGGCAATTGTGCTCTCTCAGACTCTGTTCGCTGATGGCAAAGCGGCATGACTGGGGTTGTCTACTTATATTATTATGTAACGGTTCAATAATACCATATTAATAACTGCAGACTTTGGGGGTTAATGTGTGTTATTGTGATGAGATTTTACTCCAAGCAATTCTGAACCATATCTATTAAACTACTCAGCATAAAATGTTCAAACATGTAAATTCGGGAGATGATGGTGATTTATTTTTAGATTAGAAGATTTAGAAGTTATATAAGGATGTAAAAAACAGATATGTTCATGCTGACTGTAAAAGAATCAGCAAACCATAGTATATACATACCTCCCTGTCTTTCTCTATCTCTCACTCTCACTGTCTCGGCTCGATGAGGTGTGTGTGCGCGCGTGTGTGTATGTGTGTGACGGGCCTCTGAAGTGCGTTTATCGGGGGTTTCAGGAGGTGCAAATCTCTCTCTGATGCTTGAGTGGCGGACGGCAGGAGTCATTAAGACGGAGCTGCTATCTCTCTCCGGCAGCAGAAGAACGTCTTTGTCCGCGCACACGCATTCTCACACACACACACACACACACATCTTCTGAAATCCTGACGTTTCAGCTCCAACTGGAGAGACGCTGTCTGTCTGTCATCTGCCGGAGGTAAATATCAACAAGGTAAACAGCGGCGGCGTTTTCTCTGGACTGAGCTTAAGAGCGGACGCAGCTTGCAGCTCGAGTCTTCTCTCCGAGAGAGTGGCCTGTCACAGTGTGAGCACCGCTTAGGAAACAAAATACGCAGCGGCAATCTGCTAAATCCGGCCGGCAATCATGCACGCTGTAATGCACTCGCAAAAGAGAAGGGGAAGAAAAAAAATGTGAGTAGAACCGTTTTGTGCTCCTTCAGACTCCATTTAGAGTCAGCTAATACTTTTTTTCAGAAGGCTAACAAGCACTTCTACCTGGAACAGGTCTCGGGACCCTCGCCCTCGGGGTGCCCCATAGCGCATTGTTGCTATCCATATTTTTATTTTTGTATTTTATCACAGCAGCTGTTTAATCACTTTACTTTGTGTGAACATTTCATGATGGTTGGACCAATAGAAATGCTCCAAAATTATTTAGGAATAAAATATAAATATTTTCCACTGGAAGAAACTGTATTTGCAATTAGAAGGTGCGATACATTCTTATGAACTGACCTTGATATGAAGTTATACACAGTCATATCAGAATACTATGACCACCCCTGGATCACCCCTGAACTCGGCCTATTTTATCAGCTCCACTTACCATATAGGAACACACTGTAGTTCTATGGTCAGGGACCCACAGGACCACCACAGAGCAGGTATTATTTAGATAGTGGGTAATTTCCAGCACTGCAGTGACACTACAATAGTGGTGGCGTGTTAGTGAGCGCTGTGCATTGCAGCTGGAGCTTTTTAACACTGTACTTTTCCACTCATTGTTGTAGATGTAAAATCAGAGACAAAGTGCTTATCTCTTGCTGCACAGTTTGTGTAAAGGTGCACGTATTTGTCACTGTACAGTCTACAGCGAAATGCGTCCTCCGCATTTAACCCATCTGTGGTAGTGCACACACACACTAGTGCACTAGGGGTAGTGAGTACACAAACAGAGCGGTGGGCAGCCAACTCCAGCGCCCGGGGAGCAGAGAGGGTAAAGGGCCTTCCTCAAGGGCCCAACAGTGGCAGTTTGCCAAGACCGGGAATTAAACCCACAACCCTGTTATCGATAGTCCGGCGCTCTAACCGCTGAGCCACTGCCACTGTTGGTCATCCTCTAGTCTTTGGTCATCAGTCGGCAGGATATTTCTGGTTGGTGGACTATTGTCAGTCCAGCAGTGAAGCTGAGGTGTTTAAACACTCCAGCAGCACTGCTGTGTCTGATCCACTCGTATCACTAATCACTAACACGCCACCACCATGTCAGTGTAATTATAGAACCACTATAGAAAGTGCTCCTGTATGGTAAGTGGAGCTGATGGGACTGAATACATTCGAACCCAGGGGTGATCATAATATTGGAATATTATAATATTGACCATAATAAAAAATGAAAACCTGAATGTTTCCTGTGGATTTAAAGCCCTGATGCTTCAAACATCCAAAACAGTTAAAGCAGTTGGGCCTGACCCACCATCCTTCAAGACTCCTGGCACCAAGGTGTCACTGTTTTTAAAGTCACTGTCTTTAAAGTACAGACTAATGACCCATTTCTTTAAAAAGAATTTAAATGAACACTAATTTTACACTTACCATGCACTTGTCTGGCCTACACTCTTAAAAATAAAGTTGCTACAGAGTATTTTTGAGCAATGTGATCCATTTTGGAAAAGGGATCTGAGTATGAAGAACCTTTGGTACAGAACCTTCACATCAACTGAACATTTTTTTTTAAACCATAGGTTAGGAGCCTCCTGAACTCCAGCCCAAAAGTCCTCTCCCCTCTTTTACTGATGCCACGTTCTGAACTAGCAAAGGCGTACACTTCAGTTACACTTCACTGTCATAACATCAGTTTTATAGACCCTAAAACAGAACCACGTGGGTTCTGCAAAACTGCTACCAAAACATTTAGAGTAGTTTCTGCATTATTAACAAGATTAATAACAGAATAATAAACCTAGGGTCACAACGCTAATGCAGAAAGACTGCTAAGCTGTGAAAGGATAATGAAATTATGTAATGAGGATGATAATGATGATGATTGGATAAAGGTATGCGATACTGAATGTTTGAAAGCAATAGTTTGGTCACAAATCAAACTGGCATTTACCACTTACCGCAGACATCGGATGTGTGCTTCTGTAGTTTGCAACGAGAGATGCTAGGCTAACATTGCTAACAAACACTGGACTCGGACCATCACCAATTTCACTATCATAAATACATACTGGAATCTTTATTTATTTACTTCCAAAATCTATTAAAAAGATATTACACTTGTCTTGGCTAAATGACTGCACCTGAGGTGAGGGATCAGTCAGGTTGATTTGACCATGAATGCTACATCTCAATAAGGTGTTCATGGCCAACAGGCAGTTAGAGTTGTCTTCCAAGTGTGTTGAGCTGTCCAATGAGGCTGTGTTAGCATCAGTTTATTTGTAGGACTCGGATGAAGGACATGCTAGCTTTTACCTTCACAGCACTGGTAGCATAGCTATTAGGTAGGAAGTTGCAATGCTGAAATTGGGGAGACAATTCACTGCTAGTAGGTTGGCATTTTTACTGTGGCTTGAGATAAGTATCTAACTTAAATAACTTAAATACACAGTTTTACTCTTTTCAGCTTTCACAGTGCAACATCAGTTGTGCTGAAGAAAGGTAGTGAAGAAAGGTTCCTTATTTGTCCAAAAAAAAAAAAAAAAAACATTTTCATAACGTATCTAAACAGTTTTGGACATGCACACTGTTTTGAGACATGCAGGCATTAAGAGCTAAAAGTCAGGGCTACTCTTAAGCCTAGGAGGAGGTAAGATGTACGCATGTATTGAACTTCTATATAAAATTCTATTTGTTAAATGCTTTCCCTTCATATTGCCATTGTGGAAAACGTCCACTGACGTCTGCATGCACTGCCTGCACAGCACTAGGCCAACTCTAACCTCAGTGTAGACAAACATATGCAAATGATCTGTTCAGGTCCGTTAGTGTTTTTTCCAAAGAGGAGCATCCCTCATGGAAAGCAGCCAAGTCCACCCAAAAATTGTCTTAGGTGCATTTGCTCTCCACGAAGATCTAAACCCACACAGACACCGATACATGTACACCCAGAGAGAGCATTAAGACATCTTTGGTTTAGACCTTGTCCTTCTATCCTATCTCTCTGAGCCCACCCTCTCCTTGCAGCCTAGGGAGGAAAAGGGTTTTTACTCTTTAAGTAAACAACAGCACCCAGCACCCAGGATAAGCGCAGCAAACTGGAAGCTCATTACAGCTCTCTCCACGTGTGTCGCTTCCCCACCTGGTGCTCAGTCACTTCACAGCTCTAAAACATACTTACTTTTGTTTCATTCAAACTATAGCAATTATTTTGAGGAAGGATCCAGCGTTTAACTACTTGAGTACAGTGAGTTTCTCTTTTGATCAAGGACATACGATTTACATACACACACACATACACAGACGTATATACATGTGAATACAGTGCCAATGATTAACAGAATACCTAGAGGAGCACCCCCTCTCATATTTGACTCTAGTTAAACAGACATACACATGCACACCTACCCACATGTGCACACATGGAAATAATTTGCTGTAATAATCAGACTCTCTCCTTTGCTCTCTCTCTTTCTGTCTCTCATTCTCTCTTTCGCTTTCTCTCTGTTCATCTTTAATGTGGCACCCAACTTCTGTTCACAGGGAGCCACTTGTTTTTAATGAAGAATCAGGTGGACGTCTGGGTTGGACTTGCCTGGTGTTGGACGAAATCAAAGTACTCGACAAAAAGACAGTGCTGGAACCAACGTTAGCGAGGCTTGATTTCCTGTCAACAATGTTGTCTGGACATGTTGGACCAATGAATTAGAATAAAGCCTGTCCTTTCAAGAAGGTATTTCGTTCCAGTGGATCAACCATCTGCAGAATCATGACAAGGTGGGCTTTACTGTCACCAGTGAAGCGATTTTCCCCCCAGTTTTCGTACTGGCCACAGTCATGCTCACCAACAATACAGCCATCCATCTAGCTTCTTCCTGATCAGCGTCGTGGTGTGTTTGTAACCTACCAGGAATCACTGGGCACAAGGCAGTAATACCCCTTGGACAGGGCGCCACAGAGTACCACACGCACACCTATTCACTCACACCTAGGGGGTAATTTAGCATAGCCAGGTCACCTACCATGTTTTTGGGAGGTAGGAAGGAGGAAACTCACGTGGACAAGGAGAGAACACACCAAACTCCTCACAGGCAGAGACTCCTCACAGGCAATCCCGGGCCCTTGGTGCAGTGTGGCACACACACAACCTACTGTGCCACTGTGCCACCTCACCAATTCAAATTATGCCTTTTCTGCATGTCTGCATCACTGGCCTCAAGGAGGTGGACTTGAAGATTAGAAGAAGACTAGAAGATTAAAAGACTTGAAGATAATATAGTACTACTGAACCCTTCTTGCTGTGTGTTGGGAGAGGTCATTGTGGTTTTGTGATTGATTACGTGTGCTCTACTTATCTTATTAGAAACTCCCACCTTGCACTTCCTTTAGCCCATGGGTGAAGAGCTAGAGGAAGGCTGACACACATTGTGCAGCAACAGTTAGGTCATAGTCCATAGCTGTATACAAGCAAGGTGAAGATACAAACAAACAGATTTCTAAGTCCAAAGGGAGTGTATGCAGGGTTTCCCCAGACTCACACAACTTGTCCATGACCCTGATTGTCGTTTCTTTTGCCATACTATGTAACCATGAGTACCTATTTAGCATTTAGTGCATGCTCTGAGAGTAGAGCCTATATATAGAGAGTTCCATTGAGACTCTTTTAAGAAATCAAAAGTTACACTATATGGATAAAAGTATTGGGACACTTGCTCAATCATTGTTTCTTCCAAAATCAGGGGTTTAAAAAAGAGTTTATCCTGCTAAGAGCATTAGTGAGATCACCACCCCACCTCACTCCCAACTCTCCAGCAGCACCATTCCAGAGAGCACAGTTCCCCAGCTCATACCCCTGGCTTTAGACATGGTGTCAACAGCACTAGATTCATGTTTATCTGCTCCAGAGAGTCCTATTGGCAATACTTCTCTACAGGGACTAGACAAGCTGCGTATGTGCATTTACACATCTGTGTCAGAAATGGGTGCAACTTAAAGTAGTTGAATGCATTCATTAGAAGATGTGTCCACAAACATTTGGTTTACATATGAATTTTTCTGATTGATGTGAATGTTAATTGGGTTTATGACATATGTTGAGTTGAATGTATCATTAACAAGCAAAACACAGCACTGGTGCTGAATTACCAGTAATATTAGCAATGTGTCGACACCTTCGGCAGAGTACATGAGCTGTTTGACATGTAGAATATTTATAGTGCCTATGTATATTGATGTATGATGGTTGGATCATACAACAGCCCTGCTTATTATTTTGAACGGTATAGCAAAACGGAAAGGGTTAAAGTATGTAAAGTAAACCCAGTGGTGTCCCGGGCTGTGTCCCACTGTTGCACTCACCCTGTTGCTGCACTAGTTTAACAAGCCACTCACACAGAATAGGCCATTTAACCTGAGCACAGGGTTGGAATAAAGTGATCAGATGAGAGAAAGAAGCATAGAGCAGACTCAGTGTTTCTCTCCATACCATTAGAGTTGTGATGGAGCACAATAGGAGTCCCAATAATGGCCGTCGATAATGTCCCCCACCAACATTCCATCCCTTCCTCCATCCCTCTGTCCCTCCACTCATCCCTTCCTTCATATATCCCTCCCACCTCCCCAGGCTCAAGCCCCTGCTAGAGTCGATCCAAGCCTGCAGTTTCTCTTTCCCCTTACGCATTCGAACACACACACACAGATGCACGCACCGCGACTCAATAAGTCCAGCCTGAGTGGCATCTAAACCATCTATTTGAAAGTGGCTGGCAGTTGCGTTCTCCCGATGCTTCATGCTACATAGCCTCCAGGACTTGCGCTTGGATTGTCAGGAGAAATAGATTTGGCAGGTCTCTCTCGCGAACATATTTAAGAGCACATGTTTATGCAAAACATCTGCACTTTTGTGGCGGCACATCCATGGCAGATAGATTGATGCGCAGACAGAGGGAGAGAGAGAGGGAGTGAAAGAATGAGAGGGAAGAAAGACAGTGAAAGGGAGTGCTGAAATGATTTTCCACAGCAGCTTTCAGAATCTCGGAGAAAAAAAAAGAAAAGAAAAAAAAACAAAAAAACAAAAAAAAAAGTCCGTCCGGATCTCTGATCTCCAGCCTGCAGCTAAACCACCTCCTCAACTTCTCCTCTCTGCATTGGGAATTCTCCCTGCAATATAAGGAGGCTAGAGCTGCTGCAAGAAAACCAAAGGCAGCCCCAGTGTGCTTCTAAGTGACCATCTCTTAAGGCTACCAAAATGCAGGCCAGCACAAATTTAGAGCAATGTTCTACAAGATATTTTTACAGCAACCTCAATCTTGTCCTCATCTGACAAGCGATGGGCCTTTTTTTCTTATGGGCCTTTCTTTTCTCTTTATGCTGATGTTAGATTTAACCCCTTATACAGTCTATGGCCCGCCAGCAATTCTACTAGCAAGGAATACCCCACCAGTTTGTATTGTATAATACACAATGTGTTTAATAAGCCTTTCTGCATTAAGGAGTTACCAGCCTGTAATTTCTGTGTTTCACCATAGCTATTTTTATAGCAGCTGTTTTCTAGCTAATGATTAAGCACAGCTTAATTTTTTTGGTGACATCTTAAAAATGACCACCTTTATATATCCACCTTTTCAGTTTAGCATGCTGAAATTATACGGGCAGTTTATTTATTTACTTATCGTCACTGTTGAACATAAAAAAACTCTTGTTTCTCCCACTTTTCATTTTTCAAGGCAATTTCATATTTAGCTGTTGCTCTTTACACTGTGTAAAGGTTATATGATGAATGGGCCAATAGATATGCTTCAAAATGACTTGGAATAAACCATATTCATGCTTCCTTGCTGTGGACTTCTGTTGAAAGCCAAGAAGGGATTTTCCTTCTCTAGTAAAGCTGCTGTTTGTGAGACTGAAAGTCTAAGTCTGAAATCACAGAAACAAGAATAGCCTATTTAATTCTATGTTATTATAAAAAATGAACGATGACTGTCAAATGACAAATGCCATAAGTGTCATTAAAAAGGTATAATATGAGTCCTTTCAGCCTAGAGGTTCTCAAGGACAGCAGACCTGGAGGGCATGTTACCTTCTAATGGGGGTCCAACACAGAAAAAGAAAAAGGCTACTGTAGAGGCACTTCTGCTTTCACTAGGGTACCAACTATAAATGTCCCTTTGAAAAGTACAAAATGGTTCTTAGAGGTGTTAAAGGTAAATCATATTCACTATATATGATGTACAAACTTTTCATAACTTTTTTAACAGAAAAAGAAAAGCAGCTGCAACAGTGAGTGTCACTGTCATGCCAAAATCTACATTTCTGCAGACATTTTGACATAATTTAAATCAGGCTGTCCTCGTTGAGAGATTTTGAAATGATCCAATGCCTTGGAATAAAATCTTTTTATGTTAACCACTGAAACTTAAGAAGGTTTTTGCATGACAGCGACAATACAAAATAGCTATGGTCGCTGACTAAAGGTACTAAAGACGTTCCCTTGATAGAACCATGTTCTAGTGACAGGTTGGTGCCTCTTGTCAGGGGGTGCACCAAAATGTGAAATACTACAAGAAAAGATGAAAAAATGCCGCATCTACTACTTGCAGTCACAGATAGGGCCTAGCTTATTCCCATAACCCCTGTTCTAATCACTGCAAACGCTTCACAAGGGTCATTAGCTAGGTACCTCTCTTCATCTGTGCTTCTCTGAATAAACCCCAGCTCCAACAACCACCAAGCACTTATTTTGTGTTTCATGAAGATGATGTCAAAGAAGTATTAAAATAATTCTTATTATTTTAAATGTTGCTGTGGGCAGAACACAGAACACTAAATTTATGATCTGTTGTCTCAACCACAGAGTAGTCAGACAAATCCTATCCAGAAGGCCTTATGTCCTTAAAAAGCATCATAGTGAAACACTACAGGGAAAAACCCACACCTAATCCTTGGGGTTACACACAAAACACAGCCCATTCATTTCACCCCTCTTCTAATCACCCACTACGCTGCAACTCTTCACAAGGGTCATCAGGTAGGCACCTCCCTTTGTCAGTGATTTGCTGAATTAAGCCCATGACACCTCCGGAGGGCTCAAGAGTGAAGTCCGGCATCCCAGACCCACTCTCCTCCAAGCACACTAAAAAACCTCTATGTTCTAACTGGCCTTTATGTTGATGTTTAGTAAGCTGTTTAGAAGGCTGCTTTAGCTACTACAGCTAATTACTCTGGAACCAAAAGGTTTGCTGAATGTACGTCAATAGATAAAGGCCATGTCTCATAAAGGCCTGTGAAGGTCATATTGATACGTGTTGGTTGGGATCAAGCAGTTTGGGCACAGAGAGTGAGGAAGAGAGAAAGAGAGAGAGAGAGAGAGAGACAGAGAGAGATAAACCGAGGCAGTTCAGAATGAAGCCAAGAACACAGATCTCTCTCTTAATCCTCTCCACCTGGGGGCACATCATCCTCCCCCTGCCTGCTGCTGCTGCTGCTGCCACCCGAACCCCCCGATCCCTTTCTGTCTGTGCCACCACGGCCCCCGGCCAGCACCCACTACCAACCCCCGCCCCCTCCCAGTCCCCTGCCTGTGTGCCGAGCTGCATACCCACCCCCATCCCTCTAAGAGCGCCAAAGCGCCAGCACTGCCCACTTACCGCCCACTGCCAAGCACCCGAAACCCCAGACCGTGCTCACCTCGCTTGTGCCAGGCTCCAGAGAGGACTCCAATACCAGTCAGACGCCTCAAATGCCAAATTTTAGCCCCCTTACTCCAGTCCTTCAGCCCTCACGGACCCACCGAGTACCTGACACTGCTGTCCCTCAAGAGCAGCAAGCGTGCTAGAGTGTATACACACACACACACACACATACACACACACAAACACATGCACACACAGACACACAAACCGAATGTTGATCATGCCAACCTGCCAGCCTCTTTGCCATCTACATGCTGCCAAACATTCAAGATTATGCCCCCCCTCCCTACACACACACACAGATACACCGTCACACATCCACACATTCACCTGCCAAACATCCAAGATTATACCCCCTACCCCCGGATTGCCAAATACCTTCAAACGCTGCCATCCAGCTCTAAATCCTCGGGGAAGCCTCTGAACACACACACACACCCACACCCACCCACCCACAAACTACTTCATGTACTGTGAATGGGATGTGTATATTTATAGGATATTTTGGTCGCAGTTAGGAGTAGTTTGTGTAGAAAGATGAGTGTGATATCCACTGAACACATCCCATAGCCAACATATACATACATACACTCCCTGCCCACTTTATGAGGTGCAACTGCAGACCCCAGCATAGGTTGACATCCATTGACTGATGACTACTGTAAAGGACACCGTAGTGTGTATGCTGCTAGTATGAGGATGTTGTTGAAGGTTTTACAAGACACTACACTACCGGAAGTGTGTGTGGCATAAATCTGGAGCTTACAAGTGTTTATTTATTTATTAGATTGTTTGTTTGTTATTTTTAAAAGCAAATGTTTAACTGAAGCCATATTTCAGTCGGTACATGTGTCAAAAAAGCATCATTTTGTGTGATGTGGTCAGTCTTTACAGAACGCATGGTTTTATTCCTGTAGCTATGTGTATCCATAAGCTAGTCAGCTCTGCCAGGATATTTAATGAGGCTGTGAGCTACAGATTGAACAGCTCGAAGGAAAAAGGGATAGAAAAGGAAGTTTCAGTAAACTAGTCAGACTCAAAATCTCAAAGCTTATGATACAGCTGAGAAAGGCTTTACTAAAAAACAATGTCTGAGCGCTCTGAGACCTCCCTGTGTCCTCTCAGTATGAATCGCCTAGCACCCACTGACTTCCCTGGGTTTGGCTTTTTCTCCTTTTGATTTGTGGTTAACTCCAGTCTGAGGTAGTCCTGTTTGTTTTCAAAGGATTGGATGTTGGAGAGAAGAGATGGTAAATGCCAATCGGTAAAGATTCAGAGTGCTAGCCTATCATGAAGACCTGCGCGCTTCCCCGGCTTTAGCTTTAGTTAAACTTCTACAGACGCTGGCACAGGAAAAGCTGTTAAGAGGCCTGATTCACGAAGCAACCCATTTTCAGTAGAGTCTGGTGGTAACATGCATGCTTGTCTAAGATCATTTTTTCACAGTAGCGTTTTATTTATTTTTTTTTGTTCCTGGACCCAAGCTGCGCTTGCTTTGACAGTCTAGTATGTTTGGTCAATTGTGAATTCTGTTTTGAAGCCCGAGACCAGCCCAGAGAATCTCTGGGCCTCCTAAATTTGGTGGTCTGGGGTTCGCTTTAAGTGGACTATCTGTGGCGCTCGTGGGTTTGCCTGATTGTTTTTTTTGGTCACGTAACTGCTTCGACATATCGCCTGCACAGCTAGAAACGCCCTCCTATGAGAACAGGTCCTTGTTTCCTGCATGGTGAAATGCCATGACTCCGGAAAGCACTGTTCTTTGCAGCTTGAGTGCTTGTATCCAAGGAAAGCAAGGAAAGCAATAAACGGATAAACCTAAATTCTAAAATGTAGCTGATGACAATGATGATAATAGCACAAATAGCACAATTGATCCATGGTTTATATGTAACTCTTCTGTGTTAACACAAACCAGTGACGATGCACTCCTCTCCCAAAACAGCACAGTCCTGGGTGCTGACTATTCTGGGTCGAGTGTGAAAATGCCCTATGAAAACTGAATGCAATTAATAAAAATTACCATATTCCCCCAAAGTGGATTTTGCATTTTACTGCATCACAGTTCATCGTTGTTGAAAAGGCTTTTACTAATGTATACAAGGCTGGGTGTATAAATATATTATGGGCCTAAATAAAATGATACAGGACTATTGTGTAAAATTCAAATAGGGTACCTTTAAATCCCTAGTTTACATGTCTCAACTTAGTCCCATTTTATATCACTGCTTCTCAAACAAGGTAGTCTCCAACCTATATTGCAACACACAGGGATAGAGAAGCACTGTCCTAAACCAACTAGGACCACAGTCAGACTATTGTGTACATGTAAGCATAGTAACTGTGAGGCCGAGGGTGTTCCTGCATCATAACCAATCCAGACAAGAGTGCTTCTGTGTTCAGGATTCAATTCAGTTCAGTGACTGTTCACTAATGAAATGCTACGCAATGGTCAGCAACCTTCTGCCTGAAGATCTATCGTCCTGTAAAGTGGTGGTTCTCAAATCGGCCCTCAGGGATGCCTAGAAGGTCCTGATTGTTACTCTATCCCTTTCTAGGCGGAGGTTCTGTGAGGACCAGTTTGAGCTTCAAAAAAACTTGCTGGCTAAGGTCTTCTGAAGTGTCTGATTAGTTGAACCATTTTCAGCAGATTAGGGTGCAAACAAAACTCAGTCCTGGGGGTGTCTAATAAAATGGCCAATGAATATACCAGCTCAAGAGGTCAGCTTTTTTTTTTTTTTTTTACTTTTTTAACTATGCTTCCTAGATGATTTCAGCCAAATAGACCTGGGAAAGGGTTCCTCCTCTCCTGTGCACATTTTACAGGACTGCCGTCTTAGAGAGGAAGTGACAGCGAAATGTAAGCAAATAAGTTTATGTACCACCGATCAAACTTTGATGATTCCCTAACTATAGCATAAAACCGAGCTGATGCGGAGCATTTGTACATCTGTGGCACAGTGTAAGGCTCAGTGTAATATGCAAATGTGCTTGCATGCTCTACATGCGTTATTGGCAGCTATTGTTTTCAAAGGCTTTTTTCCCCCTTGTGACAAACTGTCGAGCCTTTTGTCGTAGATACACTGTGTGTCACAAGGCCGTTTGTGCACTGTGTGTGTGTGTGTGTGTCAGTGAGTGAGCGTGTATCCCAGTGCCTATTTCCTGCACTCCCGCCTGGCATACAGATGGTTAAGCCCAACCAACACGGAACAGTTCGGGTGGGGGAGGGGCAGCGACACAGGGCACAGGCTGCAGATGGCACAGAGGGCATCGCCAAGCGCCATGCATGTGTATATGAGTGCGCATGAGACTCTGTGTGTGTGTGTGTGTGTGTGTGTGTGTGTGGGAGAGAGGACAATACTCTCACCCTAACCCCTCAATCACACAAAAGCTTGGCATCTCACCCGCACCTATGCCAACGGATGTGCCGTTGAGGTTTTGACCCAGCTTAGCATTTGCCCCACCCCCTTTTCTGTCTCTCTCTCACTTTTCACTCATCTTTGCCTTCCCTGCATTTCACCATCTCTCCTGTGTCCCCCCTCATTAAGAGCAACGCTTCGGATGCCGTGATCGCTTTGATATTCAATGATGACTAGCTCCCTCCTGTACGCTGATCTCTGTGGGCACCCTGTCCGCAATTACGCGAGCCTATACATGTGAGTGCACGTACGTGTGTTTGTGTTTTTCCCACTTATTTGGTCCGTAAATGTAAAATAAATAAAGAAATTAATAAATAAAGGGGGAGGGGGTGCTTTTTTACCTACCAGGAGACACACAAACACCAAGGCATTCTGCAGTGCACCGCGGCTCTTAGATTAGATGAATGTATTATGAGATAAGCAACATAAATTATCCGTAATGCTTATTATCTATACTCCCTCTGAGGAGTTTTACAAGAGCCGTTCTGGAAGTTTCATTTGTTTGTCATGAAGCTACGCAGAATCTACAGACGAAGAATGTCCTTTCTTCTCTTCTATTCATTTCACTTCTCATCTTTTCTCATGTCCTCTCGTCACTTTTCTAGTCCTCTCTTTCAATGTCCTCTTCTCTTCTCATCACCTCATGTCTTCACTTCTCTTGTCCTTCCTCCCCATGTCTTCTTTCCTCTTTTATTCTCTCTTATCTTCTTATGTCTTTTCTTCACTTCTCTTGCTGTTTCTTTTCATGCCCTCATTCTTCTCTTCTCTTCTCCTCATGTCTTCACTTCTCTTGTCCTTCCTTCCCATGTCCTCTTTCCTCCCTTATCCTCTCTCCTCTTTTTATATCTTTTCATCACTTCTCTTGTTGTTTCTTCGCATGTCTTCTTTACTCTCTTCTATCTTCTATCTCATATCTTTTTCATATCTCCTTTTCTCTCTAAACATGTCCTATTTTTACCCGTCTTCTTCTTTTATATTCTCTTCTCCTCATGTCTTCTCTTCACTTCTCTTTTCTCTTCCCATATCGTCTTCGTGTCTCTTATGTCTTTTCTGCACTTCTCTTGTCCTCTCTTCTCTCTTGTCCTATTTTCTCCCATGTCCTCTTCTCTTCTCTTCTCTTCTCTTCTCTTCTCTTCTCTTCTCTTCTCTTCTCTCTTTTTTATTCTCTCCTTTTCTCTTTTGCTGGTTTGTCTTGCAATGTCCAATTTCATTTCATGTCCTCTTGTCCTCTCTGCCTATGTCCTCTTCTCTTCTCATCTCCTTTTCTCTCTTCCCATGTTCTCTTTTCTTCTCTTCTCTTCTTTTTTTCTCTTCTATCCTTTCTTTGCTTCTATACTTCACTTATACTTAGTTTTATTCTTGACGTTTGTCATATTTTGTTAATATTTTTTTTTCTTACTTACTTTTCTTACTTATACTTTTTTTTATTCTTCTCACCTATACTTCTCTTCTTGTTTCTTTTCCTCTTGCTCCTTCTCTTTAAGATTCATTTTCTTTTTGCATCCTTTTGCATTCATCTTCTCCTCCTTGCATCTTTCTCTTTTCTACTTGTCCTTTCTATTTTTGACTTTACTCACCTTCTCCCTTCTCTTATTGTCTTTCTTTTCTCTTCACCTCTTCTCACTTTTTCCTCGTTTTTTTTTCTTGTCTTCTCATCTGTTCTGATGTCTTCTCTCCCCATCTCCACTCATCTTTGGATCTTCTCTTTTCTCTCTGCCCTGTTTTTGTAGCTGTTTTGTAGCCCCCAAATCATCTCATCACTACCGAAACATGGTACAGCGTATCAGCGTAGAGTTACCCAGCTCTGACCCACGTGGACCATCACAATCAGTGAATTTACACTGTATGTCTGTTTGTCTTTTTGTGTGTATGTGTTCTATACACGTCAAGACATGTCAGTTAAGGGTCACCAAGCTTCATGGTGCTCATGGATCAACAGAACCTGAACCAATGCATTACAGTTATTTGTGTGGGAGCAAGGAAAAGCACAGAGAAAGAGCCAGCATCGGTCACACAGGCCGGAGTCAAACAATGGTTGCCACAGATCGATGACATCATGCAGTAAACGCTGCCATTAAAAGGCCAGGGCCGTGATGGGGTCGCTATTATGACTGTAGCCGACTGTGGAGAGGGCACACAAGCACACGAACACACACACACACACACACACACACACACACAAACACTGCCACCTAAAATCTCGACAAGAATCAAAGCCATTTCACCTCCACCACACACCCTCGCTGAAAAGACAAGACAATGACAGCAGGGGGAAAAAAAAGCAGCAGAACATCAACCCATCCATTTACTCCCCAACACTACCACCACTCCAACCACACCAGATGATTAGCCATTGTGTGCCTAGAGAGAGAGAGATAGAGAGAGTGGGAGAGAGGGAGAGAAAGAGAGAGAAAGAGTGAATGAATAAAAAGCGGAGCTGCAATAATGAGGATGTTTGCTGTCAGCTCTTCAGTCGCTAAATAACAGATGCACCACACACAGCAGATGTGTGCAATTGGAGTCACATCTGACAATGCAGCTCGACAGAGGCCCTTTTAAAACACACACTCTCTCTCTCTCTCTGTTCAGACGCTGTGTGTATGTGTGTGTGTTTTTTCTTTCCCACTCCCGTCCTTCTTCTTCTTCTTCTCCTTCTTCTTCTTCTGCTTCTTCTTCTCCTTGCCGCTCCGAGCCAAAAACTCGCAGAGGAAAAAGACGGCACAGAATCTTTGGCACGCGGCAAATCTTTGAAGCGATTTGGAGAGAGATGACATACGGAAATTACGAGTGTACCGCCGGGCCGTCCAGTTTGACTGCACATGAAACGCGACAGGGGGGAAATTGTCGACAAAGATAAGTGCACACGCACGCACACGCGCACACAAACTGGTCCCTCAGCCACACAAGCGCTCCTTCCTCTCCTGTTTCCTCTTTTTTTGCGGGGTTTCTTGTCGATTTTCCTGAGTTTGAAGACAAACTGAACAAAAGCAGGGAAAAGTTTACACAGATTTCAGACTTTCTCAGGAGTTCAATCAGAAAAGAGTGCTGAACATGATTTAAAGTGATAGTTTTGCAAATACATCCCCCTCCAGGTATGCTTTGGAATGTTTTGGCCCCATATTAAAGCCATATTCTGCCTTTTTACAAGAGTACTTGAGTAGTTAAGTTGCTAATGTCCTCCTTCACTGATTCACAGAGCTGATGTTAGCTAGCCTACCTTATGTAGGTGGAGTTAATGTGTCTACATTGCTATTGCTAGTACTAACATTCAGTGTTCACCCACAGTCTGTATATTATCACCTTCTGGTTGAAGACCCAAACATGGTGGCATCCAGTGGTGTTATTCAATGGTGGTATTCAGTAATGGTATTCACAGACACAGAGGTAAATCCGTAGACTAGGACAGAAATTAACCAATCAAAATAGCTTATTGAAATTATAAAAAAAAAGCTTCTGACTTGAAAAAGGTGTGTACATACATAAGGTCATCACTAGAATGTATGCATATGCATGACTACACCACTGATGTAGGCCTATCACTTAAGTGCTTGAGGTGTAATGCGGAAATTATAGCTGACCGTGCTTGAAAAGGGTAATAAAAGGTTCTCAGTAACATATAGCGAAATTAAAGCTTTAGTTTGCACTGCAAACAGGCTGTAGGTGGTCTGACTTTAGCTGCTAGTTAAGACGAGATATCATTTGATATCTAAATCTTAAGAAACACTGTCAAAAAGATCCTTACTTTACTCACCAACCTCAACATTGAATGAATATTATTCACATTTTTCATTTTTTTCATATTTGTCCTTCACAAGTCTGGGTGTTTCTTCCCAAGACCTCCCAAGCAACATTTTTTATGGTGGCTATATCATGTAGGCTGCACAGTCATTTTGGAAAATTATGACCACCTACCGAACAGTGGGAATAATCACTCTTGACTCTAGTGAGATGACACTAGCGAGATGTTGTGATATGGATGGTATTAGGTGATGGAATTTGTGTGTTATAGAGGTTAACTGGTCCAGACTGTTGAATTATAAGCTCTGCACCACCTGCTGGTGTCGTCGCTTCCCTCTGGCAATTCCAATAACCGCTAACTCTGTAAGATGCTACCACCCTTTCGAGATGCTACCAGCCTTCGTCCATATCAGAATATTATGAGTTCCCCTGGTTTGGAATGAACTCGGACTGGGACGTCACAGATGCCACGTGACGGGGGTCGCTGCACGTATCAATAGTGAGTTGTATCAGAGTGCAAAATGATAAGCATGGGCACAGCATGCGAATTGACTTATGTCCAAAAGGGCATGATATTAGGGTAACAGACAAAGGGTGGTAGAATCTCGGAATCTCGCTAACTGTGTGGGACGTTGGATTTCTTGAACATTGAGTGCCTCCCAACAGCATAACAGTGGTACCCCATGACCCACTGATGCCAGAGGGGAACATCTACTTCAGCGCGTGGTACAGAGCAATCAACATGCCACAGTGGACCAGTTAACATCTATAATGAACAGCTTCCATCACATAATATAGTCCAGTCTGTACCACGTCTCACTAGTATCATCCGAGCAAAGGGTGGATATTCTAACTATTAAGTAGGTGGCCATAACATCTATCTATCTATCTATCTATCTATCCATATATATATATATATATATATATATATATATATATATGAATGTGCTTATTGAGAGTTTCTTATATAATTTCCATTCTTTTTTATAGAAGACATTTATTTACGTTGCACATGAACAAATGCACGTGTCCAGCTACCCACAACTAAAAAGCAGCTCTAGTGGTCATTGAAGTGGCCAAATGATATAATAGTGGCATGCTTTCTCCTGAGTAGTCTGTTACTGAGAGAGACACACAGTAAAAATAAACACACACACACACACACACACACACACACACACACACACACACACACACACAGAAGGACAACATGCAGTGTGCTGGAACACGGTGCGTCCCTGAGTGTGCGCCGTTTGAGTGTGATCTACATGGATTTTCATTGTTGTGCCCATGGGACCAGATGTCACTGCCGTTCCCTCACTGGGTCCAATTCTTTCTCTCTCTCTCTCTTTCTCTCTCTCCATCTCGCATTCTGTGTGGGGAGCACCAGATGGAGAGACTTTGTGTTTCGTGCTCCAAGCCTCTCTAACTCCTCATCACAATGAAGAGTCGCACGTGATCAGCAAAGGCTGTGCTTTGCTTTCTTTCTTCATTCTCTCTCTCTCCCCACTCTCTCTCTTTCTCTCTTTCCCTCAACAAAGAGACTAAAGAAAATTGAAAAAAACAAAAGCTTCTCATTTACTTCAGACAGACTAGACTACTGTACAAGTCACGGCTCACTGGTCAGGTTATTCAGTCTCTCTCTCTCTCTATCTCTCTCTCTCTCTCTAGGCGGTAGACCTGAGTCTCTCTTCCTGGGTCCTCAGACAGGGTGTATTATTTCATTAAGTGCTTTTCAGCCCAGTGGGGGGATTTGGGGACAAACCTCCGGGATGTGTGTGACAAGGTCGCAACCTCTGACAATCTCCGCCTGATCCTGTGCGCCTGCACACACAAGCACACACACGCGCACGCACACACAGAAGACCAAGACCAAATGCTTTAAAAGGCACTGTCAGAGGTCCTGTTAAAGAGATCAGGCGAGTGGGGAAGTGCAGAGGGAAAGAGAGAGGAGGGAGCTATAAACAACGTGAGCGTGAGTAGTTGGTTAGGAGGAAGCCGTGAGACATTGTGGAAAAAAAAGAGAAAGAGAGACATAAAGAAACAGTGAGAGAAAGAGAGGCAGACACAGAGACATAGAGTGATGTACAAACCAGGGGAGAGAGTGATATACAGACACTGACAGAGAGAGACCTAGAGACATAATGAGAGACTGACATATGGACATAAACAGAGAGAATGACATTGAAAAAGAGAGAGTGACATTGAGACAGAAAGACAGAGAGAGAGTGATGTTAAGATATGAAAAAAGGGGGGCACAGAAACAGAGAGATTGAGAGTGACCTAGAGAAATTGGGAGAAAGTGAGTGAGAGAGACATAGAAAAAGTGGGAGAGAGTAACAGAGACATATAGAGTGTAATAGAGACATATAGAGAGAAAGTGACATAGAGAGAGCATGATAGAGACACAGAGAGTGACATAGAGAAAGAAAGTGACCGAGAGCAGAGTATCAGAGACAGAGAGAGCATAACAGGGACATAGAGAGTAAGAGAGACGTAGAGAATGACAGAGACACAGAGAAAGTGACCTAGACATAAAGAGAGTGACCAGGACATAGGGAGGGTGACACAGAGACATAAAGAGAGTGACATACTTAGGGTGTGGCACAGACAGCGTCAGTGACAGAGAGAAACAGCCTGATAGACACAGAAAGAGTTTTAAATGTCATAAAGACATACAAACTTAGAAAGAGTGGCATGCAGAGAGTGACAGGGACATAAAAAGAGTGACACATATACAACTATAAATATAGAGTGAAAAAACACAAAGAGAGTGACAGACACAGAATAGGTGATAGAGAGTGAAAGCCACAGATAGTGAGACAGAAACAGACACCCTATAGTGTTGAGATTGATAAAAAGGCAGAAAGAGTGATGAAGACAGGGCAGATAAATGGGGTGAGTTAGAGACCTAAAGAGAGAGATAGAAAGACAGAGAGTGACATGGTCAGAAAGAGTGATATGAGAGACATAAAGAGAGTGTGACAGAAACAGTGCCACAGACATAATCTAATGCAGAGAGGGATACAAAGACAGGTAGTAATAGATATAAAAACTATAAAGACAGGGACATAGAGACATCATGAGAGTGACAAAGGATGATACAAATACAGAAAGAGTAGAAGACAAAAACAGTGAGAGAGAAAGAGAGAGAGAGAGTGAGAGAGAGAGAGGCGGAGCAGGAAAGGTAATTTGGACTGTGTGTGTATTTAAGCTCTTGTGACCAACCAGCTTTGGGTTTAGATGAACCAGGGTCGGTGGAGGGCCGGGGCCAGCAGGAGAGAGGTAAGAGTGATGTGGGGACGTACAGGAGGAGGTGCAGGAGAGAGAGTGGGAGGAGGAGGGTGAAGGGGAGTGATGAAGTAAGGGACGGTGTGGTGATGTGGGGTTGGAGGGTGGTTGGGGGGCGGGTTTAGACAGAATTCAGCATTGTTCGGGCGAGAGCTCCACGTTCTGTTGATCCCAACTGATCCAAAGAAACAAAAATGCATTGTTCCTCGCAGATGGAAGCGAGTGTCGCCAAGGTAACCAGATTAATCTCCCCTTTTCTCCGCTTCCTCTGGTGGAGAGGGCTAATCGCGGCGCTCCATTCACAGCAAAGCCGGGCCTCAAAGCCGGGGCTCTAACTAGCCCTCTAATTAGCCGCAATTACAATGAAGACAACATGATGAGATAATAGAAATTTGCAAAATAATGACATACCACGGCAAAATATTCCTCCTCCTAAGCAGCGTGCTTTTTCACTCCCGTCTCTGCCTCTCTCCCTGTCTCTCTGGCGGAGCCACAATGAGCAGGGGCCCTTTTTAAAGCCGAGGGGGCAGAATGGTGCTGCATTCGGAGGCACAGAACCCTATTGTCAGCCTAGCCCTTTTTCTCCCTCAATCAACAGCCCATTGTCTGGCTTCTTAAATAAAAATGACTCGAATGCAGACGCACATAATGATCTTCTTCTCACCAGCATGCCAAATGGGGGCCGCACGGTGCATCAAACACGTATACATACACACACACACACACACACACACACACAGACTTAGAAATACACACACATACACACCTACGTACTCACTCACATTCACTTACACTCACCTACACACTCATACACATGCACGAATGTAATGCACATACAGACAGTTTGCCCTGATGGACTAATATATGGCTGAAGTCATTTACAACACAATTAGGGGGGGAGAAAGAGAGTTGGGGGGGGGGGGGGGTGCAAGAAGACAGAGGCAAGGGAGGATATGAGAGATTTTAAGAGCAGTTTGGCATAATGGATTAATATATAGCTAAAGTAATTCATGACACAGAAAGAGAGAGAGAAAGATTGACAGAGGCAGAGAGAGAGAGATAGAGAGAGAAAGAGAGAGAAAGAGAGAGAGAGAGAGAGAGAGACCGAAAGTGATCAAGAGACAGAATTGGAAGGAAGTGGCTGAGGGCAGAAAAGAGAAGTAAACAAATAAGAAAGGAAACAGAAGGAGTGAGACGAGATTCAAAATATTGTTCAAAATTAATAAGGGGAAATGAAACAGAAGTAGAGGCACGTAGAGAGCTGTAGAGAAACTGAAGAATAGAGAGAGAGAGAAAGAGAGAGAGACAGACAGGAAGAGAAAGAAAAGATAAGCGCATGCCACAAACCAAAAGTCTGGATTTACATGAACTGAACAGTCACTTTCTGACCCCTGAAAAAATCAGCTTTGCCTCCTGGCTGATATGAACCGATATTAAGCCCCAAGAATCAGAATACATGAGTAATCTGCCTGATTAAAAGGGGCTCTAGGGGGGGAGGGAAGGGAGGATGGGGCATAAAAGAACAGGCCAAGGTGGCTGTACGTTTCTGGATGGTGTGAAGGAGCCATGTTTGCATAAGCACATATTAAACAGCACAGACCCCTCCTTGTCAGGAGGGCGTCTCAAGCCGCCGTTTGAAGTCTCCTCTCCGTCATTAAGCCGACCTGCATTCATTAAGACAAACACACTCGATCCACTCAAAGGAAGCCGCATTCTGCCTCTTCTTTCCACTGTTGTTTCTGTGCCATACCTTATTAGAGAGTTCTCCTCACATCCAAACAATCATTTCAGCGATGAACCAAAAAGGGCGGATGTTTAAAAAAAAAAAACTGCTTTCATTTTTTTTTCCCTCAGCAAAGTAGCTAATGAGGTAAAAAGGTTAGCACATTTAAACTTTAAACTGTTTATTTCAGTGTTTTGATTATTATTTTGAATCACTTTCCTTCCTATCTGTTTGCATAATTGTCACATTGCTGAGCAAATAAATGGTTCAATAGCTGATCTGTGTTGCTAAATTCTGCTAAAGCATAAGTAGATTGATAAATCGCTGTGCTGATCAGTTATTTATCTCAGTGTTACTGAGCTCTGCTAAAGCATGAGTAGACTGATAAATCGCTGTGCTGATCAGTTATTTATCTCAGTGTTACTGAGCTCTGCTAAAGCATGAGTAGACTGATAAATCGCTGTGCTGATCAGTTATTTATCTCAGTGTTACTGAGCTCTACTAAAGCCTGAGTATATTGATAAATCACTGTGCTGATCAGTTATTTATCTCAGTGTTACTGCGCTCTGCTAGAGCATGAGTAGACTGATAAATCGCTGTGCTGATCAGTTATTTATCTCAGTGTTACTGAGCTCTGCTAAAGCCTGAGTAGACTGATAAATCGCTGTGCTGATCAGTTATTTATCTCAGTGTTACTGCGCTCTGCTAAAGCCTGAGTAGACTGATAAATCACTGTGCTGATCAGTTATTTATCTCAGTGTTACTGAGCTCTACTAAAACATGAGTATATTGATAAATCACTGTGCTGATCAGTTATTTATCTCAGTGTTACTGAGCTCTACTAAAGCATGAGTAGATGGATAAATTACTGTGCTAAACAGTTATTTATTTCATTCTAGAGCACTTAACTGGTTAAACAGAGAAATCCTGTGAAATCTGCAACCCTCCATGAATTCAGTGTCCATGTAATCCCAAATCCAAACAAGAGTGAGTACACTTCTGTATACTATGTACTCCAACTCCCAGAATTCTCTGCTAATGCACAGAGAAGCATGTGGCTCACCTGTCTTCAGATTCACTGGTCTTCATTCCTCGTCAGCTCAACAAGAGTGTGTATTCAACCGCAGGAACAGTCTGCAAACGTAGTCATTAAAAAGAATAAGGGTTAGTGTGTGTATGTGTGTAAGAGATTGAAAGAGAGAGAGAGAGAGAGAGAGAGAGAGAGAGAGAGAGAGAGATGTGGGTTAATATGTGTGACTTGGTGAGTGTGGGATGATTATGAGATGAAAGGCGTGATGTGCGGGGCTCATAATGAGACTGCAGAGTGATTAATACTGACACTGTGAGCCGGCTCTAATTACTCTAATTCAATCAGTCCCATTCCACTCGCCACACACACACATACACACACTTTCACACACACTCCATGTGGCTGTCGAAGACACTACATCACTTTTTCCGAGCTTGTTTTGAATGGAAGTCGGAGTGCAGTGATTCAGGTCGCAGTCATGTTTATGGAGGTGTCTGTGGGACATACTATAGCACTACAACCCAAAACTATTCTAAACACAGTCCAAAGAGTCTTACAGCTCAGTCCCAGCCAACACACAACACTACCCAAACTCTAACACAGCCAAAAGCAGCACATACTGCCAGCCACACACTCTCTCCAGCATAGCGTGGAGAAGGCCAACAAACGTGTGCATATGTGTCCAAGTAATAATAACTTTGTGGGGACCGAACGTCCCCATGATGTAAGGAAAATAGAAATCACAAAAAACCTGACCTTAACCTGAAACTTAAAAGGACTGACATAACCAAGCCATAAACAGGTTATGCTTCTTTTAGTAATAGTGTCATGTTACCATTCTCTGTGACTGGCAAGACACATTACACTGTATGATTTTATTCGACTTTAATTAGCTTGTGACATAAACTGTCATGGCATCTAGGATAATAAACTGTCAGTCATAACGGCATCAAGACACTTTTACACTTTTACACAGCATAACAGTCCATGATTATGTATGAAAGTATATGACATCATCCCAAACATGTTCATAACAAGGTTATAGCAAGTGAATTGTTGCCAGAAATGATCTTCCAACAATGACCTGATGTGACTGGGTCATTCGGACGGGCCTCATGAGGAAAATTACAAAAAAAGTGTCCCTACAAAACAAGCAGCTGTTATATGAAATAAATAGGTAAACTCTGCAGAGATAAAAGTAGTCAACGGGGTTATAAATAAGGGAACCTAGTCTGCACAAAACTGTCCGGCAGGGTTGCAAAGATGGCCGATGAGTGAACTTTGGTTTTGTATAGTCAAAGTATATTTGGTAACAGCAACAGAAAACAGTATTTTCTTTTCCATCATAATGGGACTATGGGAATATGGGACACACATGCTTGCCAAATGCCCTGAATAAAATCTTCAATCAGTTTCAATTCAGTTTTCCACTTAAACTGCTTTTTTAATTACAGACTGTAGTCCATCAGTTCCTCTGTATACTTTAATAGCCTTCTTTCTCCCTGTTCTTCAATGGTCAGGACACCACAGGTCCATCACAGAGCAGATAGTATTTGGGTGGTGGGTCAGTCTCAGCACTGCAGTGACACTGATGTGGTGGTGGCGTGCTAGTCTGTGTTGTGCTGGTGTGAGTGGATCAGACAGTTTTTTTTTTTAACATTATGTCCACTCACTGTCCACTCAGACACTCCCACCTAGTTGGTCCTCCTTGTAGATGTAAAGTCAGAGACCGAAGCTCATCTGGTCATCCTCTGTCCTTCTTCAGTGGTCATAGGATGCTTCTCACAGGAAGGCTGGACATTTCTGTTGGACTATTCTCAGTCCACTTTGGTGTTTAAACACTGCTGTGTCTGATCCACTCGTATTAGCGCAATCCACACTAACACAGCACCACCATGTCAGCGTCTGTCACTGATCAATGATCCACCACCCAAATAATAGCTGCTCTGTGGTGGTGCTGTGGGGTCTTGACCATTGAAGAACAGGGTAAAAGGAGGCTTACAAAGTATGCAGAGGAACAGATGGACTACAGTCCTACTCCGGTATGGATAATTTATCCCATTTATTCATTCCAAACCAGGGGTGGTCATAATATAATGAGGTGTGTGTTTGTGTGTCCATTTGCAATTATTAAATCATTAATAACAGTTACAAGTTTCTGTTTATTCAGACTTGTCACCTACATGCATCATTTTCACTGAGTTGTATGACAACAGAGATGTTTATGAACAATCAAATAATCAAACCAATTCAATTCAAATAATTAATACATTTATTTAGATTATATCTGTCATTATGAGCAGCAGTTCATGCTGTTATGACAAAATGTTAAAAGTGAAAAACGGCAGACCATGCAGACAAGTTCGGAGCAAAAATGTGCTGCAAACTGTACCACAGCTCGCTTGGAAGCGGGCCTAGACAGCCTGCTTGGAGGATGGGCGGAGTGTTCACACCTGTCAAAACGGACCGAACTAAAGACAAACTCTGACTGGTCCCCAACTGACTGACCCGAAAATGTTCTCTACTCCCTATACCTCACAAAGAATAGAAACGTGTGTTTGTGCGGACATGTATTTAGTACCTTATGGGGGAAAACAAATGTGAAAGCAGCATTTAGCTACAGCAGTAAAGGAGTTAGTGGAAACACTCCACAGTACCCAGAACATAAAGTTCTTGTGTGCATATGTGCATGTGTATCTATGCGATACCGATACTCAGGGAAGCCTCGGTACGACTGTCCTGACTGGCTAGTGAAAAATCGGCTCTCGTTGGTCCAAAGAGAAATAGAGAAATCATGCCCCCCCACACACACCTCCCTCCTCCTCTGTCGTAATTAGCCGAAGCCCGTTGACTGACGACCTCGTTAACGAGCGGCGTCACGGCGATCCCGCTTCACTTTGTTTCGCGTGGGATCAGAAAGGAAGTTGCAGCCAATTATCATAATTAAGCCGGTTGATTTGTTCGGCGTAGCGCGCAGGGAAAGGATGGCTCTCGTTAGCGAAACACCTCTGCAACAGATTTGGATTCACCGGTTCCGCTGCTGGGCTTGTAAACAAGTGAAGCGGGCTGATGGAGTTTTTTTTTTTTTTTTAGATGGCAAAGCGCCCCTTGCCTTTCAGCCTCCATCTCTCTCTCTCTCTCTCTCTCTCTCTCTCTCTCTCCCTCTCCATCTATCTCTTTCTCATGTACACAAATACACGCCCACATGGGTTAACGGATAATCAGCACTTGTTGGGGAAAGGGGAGGGAAGATGAATTGCTCTCCATTCACAACTTAGTTCGGGCCACACTGGGAGCTGATAAGAACACAAGCAGAGCAGAACCGTGCCCCGAGTGAGTGAGTGTGTGTTTGGATGAGTGGGTACATTTCATTTGTGAGTCGCCCTAGAGTGCATTGTCTCTTTCCTTCTTATCTCAGCTTGTGTGTACACGTGTCCAACAGGACACAGCGCTCCTGGCTTGTGATTGTAGGTGGGTTCCTATGTGCAAAGGGTGTGGATGTATTGTCTCTCTTTCAGTGTGTATGAGTGTGTGTGTGTGAGAGAGAAAGAGAGAGAGTGTATATACCTGTGCGTACACATTGTGGAAGTATAGTTTGTGGCTGTGTGCATGTATACCTGTGTATGTATATGTTTCTGAGCTAGGCAGGCCTGTGTCTGTGTGTGTGTATAAGGTGAGTGTGAATAGGGATTGAGTTGAAGGACTTTAGACATTAGCGGGTGAAAGGCTCTTTGTGAAGGTGGGAGAGGAAAGGGCCGAGGTAGAGGGGAGGGGAGGCCAGCAGGATAATGAACTTCATTGTGTTTGGTTGAGGAATGTGTAGAAGTATGGTTCAAATCAATGCCCCAAACCTACTATTGTCCACGCCCCCTCAACCCTGCCACGGCGACCCCCTGCCGGAATTAGCATGCTCCGCCCCCACCCCGCACACGAAGGAAGAAAGCGGTTAAAGTAGACCTGGGGGTAATCCCTGTGCCTGTGTGTGTGTGTGTGTGTTACATACAGGGCAGACCTGAGTGGGGCCTAGCTAAACCCTGCCATACTTGGCCTTAATTAGAACAGACACAAACAGTGGGCTGGTAAATTAGCACTGTAACCATGCACAAACCTCTGCTGAGCGCACACACACAGAAAGCTATCAGAGGACAACTACACAGTCAAAGGGGCAGAGACTCAAGGATTAAAGGCTGTCTTCAGAAGCCCACGGGCCGAGCACAAAAAAAAAAAAGAAAAGACACGCCGCCTCACCTGGCGGCACGGTAAAGGAGGGTAAGTAGAGGGGGGTGAGCAAGCATGCACGAGTGAGGTGCTTTGGATTGACTACGTTTAATTAGTGTCAGTAGATCGGTCCCACCGGAGTCGACTAATTAGAGTCTAACGCGTAGATGTAATTACCTGCGAGTGCTGAACATGTTTCATTTAACACAGAACCTCCTGTTTTAAACAGTGAGGCTCCCACGCGCTGTGCAGGTAGAAGCTACTTGAGTGCTGAAGCTGCATCTGGCAGGGCCTGGCGGTGCAGCTTCTAAAGAAGGCTCATCTTAAGTAGATCCAAAAAGCCTAGCAGTGCAGCTTCTCCAGAAGGCTTGTTCTAAGTCAAAAGAAAAGGTCTAGTGATGCAGCTTTTTCAGATGCTCTATCGCGTACCTTATAAACGGCCTGATGGTACAACTTCTCTAAAAGCTCCATACAAAAAGGCGGGAGGTAAAGCTCCTCCATAAGTTCACACAAAGGGCCTTGTGGTGCAGCTCCTCCTGAAGACTAGATAGAAATGGTCTGGTAGTGCAACTCCTTTAGAAGGCTTGCCTTAAGTCGATGGCATAGGCCTGGTGGTACAGCATCTCCAAAAAGTTTATCCCCAGCTCAGAGCCTGGTGGGGCAGCTCCTCCGGAAGGCTTGTCATTAGTCAATATCATGATGTGGTGGTGCAGCTCCTCAAAGTTAATACAAGGGACCTTGTGGTGCAGCTAGTTGAAAAGGTTTGAAACCAGAAGCTTTCATCCTAAGTCAACACAAATATACCTGGTGGTTAAGCTCCTCCAGAAGGCTCCTCCTAAGTCAGCACAAAGAACCTGTGGATGCAGTGCCGCAGAAGGGCCCCATCCATGGCCTGCTTTTGTCCTCCAATGAAGCTCCACAAGAGGGCCCATCCTTTGTTTTTCTGCAGACTTTCCCTGATGCATCTCCATATAAAAGCCCCTGAATGACATTGCTTACGGGGATTCTGCTGCAGCTCAGTGTGGGGGCTCATATTCCAGGAGCACAGACATACAAATAACCACTTGACGGAGAGCCTTCATTCGCACGCATGCTCAAAAGCAGGTATTTTACCACAGTTCCTACTAAGCTTCTTCATGACAATGACCATTGTGTGAGCTGCCTCACTTGCGCCATTGAACTGAGGGGAAATAAAACAGCAGAGCGGCACACAGAGAGGCTCCAGCACGAAGCTGAGCCAAATGTGCAGACAATGTAGCCGGACTTAGAATGCGCCCCATGTGTGCCCCCACTGCTCTCACTATTGCTGTGCCACTTTTCCCAGCGGTCCCTGGTCCAGATGGACCTGACGGCTCGCTCTAACCCCAGTGGTGGCTCTCCTCCATGCAATCGCGCTACAGTCGCGTCATGTCATTTAAAAGTTCGTTTTAATTGATTTCCTCCCCAGGAACAAGCTTTTCAGCTCAATGGAAGCCTTTCTCTCTCGCCTCGTAACACACTCCATGACTGTTTTTGTGTGTGTGTGTGTGTGTGAGAGAGAGAGAGAAAGAGAGAGAGTGTATGTGTGTGCATCTAAGTGGGTTTTTTCTTCTTCCTTTCTCTTTTTCTTTGGGTTTTTGTCGAAAGTGCATTAGCTTCCAAACAGAGTAATGTGGATTCGATTGTGAATCGATAGCACTCACCTCCCCGCAAGTCCCTTAGCTCAGAGAGAGAGAAGGAGGGTTGATGTGGGGGGGTGGGGGTGCTGTGTTTGTAAACAGTGCCATGGCAACCATGGCTACTCTGACACAGGAGCAGAACCTTCAGAAAAAAAGGTCAACACTTCCTTTTTTACAGTATGAACACACAAGCATGCTAACTACTGGCACATGAGTGGCAGAGGGACAAAAATGAGAGCGAGAGAGACAGACAGAGAGAGAGAGAGAGAGAGAGAGAGAGAGAGAATTCAACTCAGTTCAGTTCAATTTAATAAACTTTAATTATCCCAGCAGAGTAATTGCAAGGCTGGGATAAAACACACAGAATGGAAACAACATCCGCTTAGCAATGTACCATATATATATATATATATATATATATAGATATATATATATATATATATATATATATATATATATATATATATACAAATACAATCCAAAAAGTTGAACAATGTGCAAATTGGAGGCATGTGTGACCAGAAGGAGGCATATGACAAAGTCTGAGCAAAAGGGCCACAGGACTGTCCCTATGACTGAACAATCGTATACCACCTTTTTATTTAATGAAATATTTAATTGATTAATATAATATGTACTAATATATGAAAGATTACAGAGGCTTCAACAACTACATATAACTCAATATAATATCAGTGTTTATCAGTGTAGTTTTTACTGCAGCTAGACAACTTTTCAGGAAACTTACTTTCAGTTCTACAGTTCTACCTGCCTTGTCGGTCCATTGTTCTAAGAACACCAGTAGCTTCATGTGTGTGATTTGCAAACTTTATTTTTTTGTTTGCTTTTCTCAGCGAGATCTTCTTAATCAGATGCACATCATTCCTTCCAGTGGAAGGATGGACAGAAACATTGTGAGGTGAAAGCAGGGATTGATTTTCTCCTCTCTCTCTCTTTTAAATATGTTTAAAGTACTGTTTATCTGACGGAGGCAGTGTCTCATTTTCTTTGAACAGTTTTAGATTTTTTTTTTCCTCTTTCCCGTGTGAATTCATTGGAGGCTGGATCATCGTATATCTAATATCCTCAGAAATAGTTCCATAAAATAAAGATTTAATAACTATTTTGACGGGACATTCAATCAAGAAATGAAGGGTGCTGAAGGTACAAAAGTCCCCTACTATGAAGTGTTCTGAAGTTTTGACCTTAACTTGACCTGATGGGAAAAACCTGATGGGAATTATTGGAAAGGACTGTGTGAGACATAAGCATGATCATTTGATCAGGATCAAAGAAGATGATGGAGCAGAGCTAGCCGCTGACTATTTTGGAGCAAGTGTTTTTATTACATGCTGAAGATGACAAGTGTTGTGGATGTTAAGTGACTTTCACATTATACACTGTAACGGTACATGATACACCGAATCTCCAAATGGCTAGCTTGATACAGTGGCGAAAGCTCACTTTCCAATCCCAATGGAAAGCACTGAATGAACTCTTATTCGAGTGGGGAGGAACAATGATCTCCAGGTCATCAGTGCCCTCTTTGTCTGACTGTTCTTTCTGCTTTTGTCCCCTTGAGGATGAAAACCAATGAGCTTTGTATGTTTGGACAGTAAACAATAAGACCATTGTCACTCTCCACCAATCATGTGCAATGAGACTTCTGCACAGAACTTACTATAAATGGCATGGCGCTGCATGGCATTAGCTTACACAAGTGTTTCATTTCAAAAAGCAGGAAAAGCACTTTCCTTAGGATCTATACAGCACCTACTTAAGCCTTTTTATTGTGGCCAATTTTGATGTCATGTCACCTGAACAAGGGTTAGGATTCCTGACACGCTTTGGAATAAGCCTTTTATAAGTGCTTATATTGGCTTATGTCAGTTGTCATGAAAGGCCTGAGTAGGTGAGTAGATGATTATCTTTCAGTTTAACAATCTTATAAAAAAATAATGTTATTGTCTGGTCACTGCATGCAATGAGGTCACTTCCTATTTGTCACTTCATGTCCATTCTTTCCAGGTAGGTTCTGCGGCATACAAAACGAGGCTCTGAAAGTAATTACTTAATCCATAGGGGCATCATAGAGGCAATGCCGTAAGTTCATCTAGCATTACATATAATAAAAATATAATATAAATAGAAATGTTCATATATTAGTATAATAAGTTTTTTTAAGCAGGCTATGTAATGATTCATGATTCATTTAATATAATGATTCATCCTGACACTATTTGAGAAAGAAAGAGCATTTCTATTACCAAAATTGTCATGTATGTATAAACTACACAGGGTTTGGGAATAAACCTCTTCAGATGTTCATTCACATTCACATCTGTCTCCATGTAGCGTTACAGATGCCCCCAAAACAAACAAATGAGCGGATCTGCCGCCAGCATAGTAGCAATCTCAATGTTTTATTGTCGAAATGCTTTACTGGGGGTTTGGGTGATGTTTCAACCCTAATGTCACCACGCGAGACCACACAAAGCCACAGCCCTGACAGTTTACTGTATCCAGCATGGCTACTTAGTGGTGGGCAGACAGAAAAGGTGGTGTGTCTCTGTCGCTGGCCACAATGCGCGATTCTCAAAACTGCCCAAACAAGCCATAAAAATACCAGAGGGACACATGAAATCCCCACAAAACCCCCCACCCTACAAATCGACCCCGACTAAAGCTCTCTTTCTGGCTCTTTGTCACAAAGAATTCTATTCAGCGCCCAGTGACTTCTCTTACGACGCAGGGGCCGACTTAATGCACAATAGCCCCCTCAGAAACAAAAGGCAGATTATTAAGTTCACGAATGGGGGGGGGGGGGGGGGGGGGGTGCTGTTAGTGGTGATGGAGACAGCAAGGGGAAGAGAGAGCTAGAAAGAAGCAGAGAGAGAGAAATAGAGAGAAAGAGACAAAACGTGGCAGTTAACTATGGGCAGCCGCACATCTGGTGACCATGTGTGGTTGAGAGCGAGTGCTAATGATGGTCTTCCTGAACTCTCCACAATTAGCTGCGGCCCCGAGCGAGACTGTCCCTCCACACCCCAAAGGAGGAAGAGGAGGGGGTACGCAGGGAAGCCGCCGTCTGTCTTCGGCCATTACACTGCACGCGCTGCCGTGCCAACGCTACCGGCAGTGACCGCACCACAACGCCAGCTAACAACCCAAAGAAACGACGAAAAAAAAATAATAAAAAAAACGGCAATGGCCTTCTCTGCCGCTTTGAAGAGAATGATTCAGCCTCACTGTGAAAAGGAAGGGGCGAAAAAAAAAGAAAACAACTTTGAAAAGAATGCAGAGAATATACTCATCGAGACGCGGGGAAGATTGGAATGGCCATCTCGGTGACCCGTGCTGTGTGTGTCTCTTTCTCTGCAAAGAAACTAATATCCATTACATTCAGCACTACACTATTCAGGGGTGAACAATGTTGCAGAAGGTAACGGCCAAGGGTTGACATATGAGCACAGATGTTAAGACAAATTAATTTGTTGACTTCGCTTGGGCTGAATTGAGTCCGACGGACCAGGTCTGTGTTCCAGACGATTGTTGCGAACTATGAATCCGTCATGCACTCGCTGCGCCCCCTGATTCAACGGGGGCTGCTGTACCTGGTCAAGGTCTTTCAGGAAGGTTTTTGTCCGTTTCCACACTGGATGCAATTACGGGCATTGAGAAGTTGTCGGAAAAGTGTGGGTGGCTTTGTTCACTGGAGATTGGCAATCGTATTGATGCATTTCTGAAAGGTGTCAACTTGACCGACCCAGGAGACGGGAAACAGGGGGAAAGTTTCAGCAAACCACCACTTACTTATTATTTTTATTTATTTATTTATTTACTGAAGTTTGCTCGTGTTGGTTAAATCGTATCCATGTGGAGTTCTATCGTGTAAGTGCTTGTTTCTCCCTCTGGAAGTGGTTTCCCAGTGCTGTATGTGAGGCGTAGAGACCCTGTAGTCTTTATCGTATATATAAGTGTCTAACCCGAAGTGTTGCTGTATGTGTGTGTGAGTGTGTGCTGCAGAAAAGATAATTAATTGCGGACTTAAGACGATCTATTGTTCTTTCTCTCTAAACAATAGCACTGCAGGATTGTCTTGAGAAGACAGAGAAAGAGAGAGAGAGAGAGAGAGAGAGAGAGAGAGAGAGAGAGAGAGAGAGAAGACTATAGAAGATCAATAGAAGTGAACTTCAGCCTTCGATCCCTTCAGCGCTACACCGTTTCCACAGAGACTGCCGCTCCTGCCACCAACCATCACTCACCGCTAGACTGTGCCAAGTGATATTCAGTCTGGTATTGACTCTGCCACTTCATACACAGAGAGATTCCACTAATTCCTTTACATACAAAGTGAAGCTTAACAAATAACCTCAATCCTAAAGCCAGCACTGATCGACCTGCTAAAAGGTTCTGGTTCATTCTGGTTAAATACTGCTCTCAATCCAAAAGAAATGTCAAGAAATGTATGAGATGTATATACACAGTCTTGTCAGAATATTATGACCACACCTGTTTGAATTTGGCCCATTCTGTCAGGTCCATATACCATATAGGAGCACTTTGTAGTTCTATAATTTCAGACTGTAGTCCATCTGTTTCTCTGCATACTTTCTTAGCCTCTTTTCACCCTGTTCTTAAATGGTCAGGACCCCACAGAATCACCACAGAGCAGGTAGTATTTCGATGGTTGGTCTTTCTCAGCACTGTAGTGACACTGACATAGTTGTGGTGGCATGTTAGTGTGTGTTGGGCTGGTATGCGTGGATCAGATACAGCAGTGCTGCTGGAGTTTTTAAACACTGTGTCTATCAATTGTCCACTCTAATAGACACTCCTGCCTGGTCGATCCTGCTTGTACATATAAAGTCAAAGAAGGAAGCTCATCTGCTGCTGCAGAATTTGTGTTGGTCATCCTATAGTCTATTTCTGGTTGGTGGACTGTTTTCAGTCCAGCAGTGATGCTGTGGTGTTTGCTGCTGTGACTCATTGGTACCAGTGCAAAGCACACTACTAACATATTACCACTATGTCAGTGCTGAGAACCATCCATCACTTAAATAATTGCTGCTCTGTGGTGGTGCTGTGGGGTCCTGACCATTGAGGACCAGGGTGAAAGGAGGCTAATAACATATACAGAGAAACAGATGGACTACAGTCTGTAATAATAGAACTACAAAGTGCTCCTATATGGCAAGTGGAGCTGACACCAGGGGTGGTCATAATATTCTGATATGTCACTACACTGTCAGCTGTCACTACACACAGAAACCTTCAACCACATCATACAACTTTGACACCAACAACTGCCATACTCACATTATGTCAAGTGCAGAAACAGCAAAAAGGGAGATACAAGGTTAGGTCAAAAGTATGCATACCCTTCTTTCAGCTCATTAAACCTGAGAGTCACAATGTAAACGCACGCAATGACTGGCTCAAAAAGCCTAAAGCCGCAATGCAGAGTCACTCAGAGGCAGTCGCCGGAGAACCTCTGAGTCACGGTATAGAGTCGCTTCGGCAGTTGGCCCAACAGTCCTCTGAGCCACGATGTGGAAAAAATTCAGAGCCACGATGTAGCATTTCTTTAGCTGGTGGCTGGCCATGAAGTTGGTTTAACTGTGCTGTGATGTAGCCACTCAGCCAAGGTCTAGAAGAAGACCCAAACTGTCACCCTCAGCTGAGAGGAAACTGATTCAGATGGTCAGGAACAACCCAAGAATCACCAAGGCACGTGTCTGCCAAAAACTGGAGGCTGCATGAACACCAGTGTCACTGTCTACATTCAAGAGAATGGACTGAAAGGCTGCTGTCCAAGAAAGAAGCCCCTGCTCCAAAATCGCTCCATTTAAGTTTGCAGCTAACCACATGGACAAAGAAAAGGCCTGTATTCTTTTCTTTTTATAGTCTTATATAGATGAGACAAAGATTAAGTTGTCTGGGCACGACGACTAGGACAAGTAAAGGTGAGGCATTAAACCCCATGGTAGCACCATGCTCTGGGGCTGTTTTGAACTGGCACATTGGACAAACTGGATAGAATAATGACAAAAGTGGACTACCTCAGAATTCTTCAGCATAGCATCCAACCATCAGCTGGACAGTTAAAATGTGAACACAATTGGATGTTTCAACAGCACAGTGTTTCCAAACACACATGAAATATGGGTAAGCATTTGGAATGCCCTTCCCAAAGTCCTGACCACAGCCCTTAATTGAAAAAGTCTGGTCTGTAACACAATTCTGTCAAGAATAACAGTACAACCAGAATTCCACCAGAAGCTTGTTGATTGCTATCAAAAGAGTCAGCAACTTGCTACAGAGTACTAACATTATGTGTGCATTTATCATTTCTGCCCCCCAAAAGAAATCTCAATATTGCTAAGCACATCCATTATAAGTGTATAGAAACTTCCACGAAAACACACTCACACACACACAAACACATAAACATATATATAAGCTTTACGTATAAAATAAAATAAAATAGTACAGTGTGTCTTCACCAAATACCAAAGAGTCTTATATCCCCATGTGTTCTGATGGGACAAATCACAGAGAAAGGAAAAATCTTACATTTAATAATAATTGGTTTATGCTGGTCTGGTCTGGTGTATGGTCTGGTCTGGTTTGCTGGTATATGCCGGTTAAAGGGCAGGGAGGATCAGGGCAGGGTAAATGGCAACTGCCTTTTTTAGATTATGTAAGAGCGTCCACCAGTCATCTAATGCTAGCAGTGCTAGCTCATCTACATGGATTCAGTGGTGATTTTCTTACCTTCAAATCTGTCTTTAATTTCGAGTCATTTGAAGCTGGGAGACTATCTACTGCTGGAAGGCATCATTTGCAATGGACCAAGATATTCCTTTCTCTTTTATCATTGATCTTTTAAAAATTGTATGTTTTTTTATGTCTGTTAGTAAATGCATTTTTCCAGTCATGCTGGGAAGACAAGCTCAAGATTATCCACAGAAGGCAAAAAAAGTCACATCAACAACATCAACAACAGCAACAGCATCTCTTGTATTTTGTAATTTAAGCAGATGCGGATGCAACTGTGCTACATCTGCCCAGACGGCATTCACTTATCTATATGTGTTACTCACTATGTTCACACTGTTGAAGCAGCCCTTCAACACACACAGCAAGTTTCACAGACCGTATGTAGTATGCACTAACACACACAGGAGTCAGTGTGTTAAAATAAATCACAGTTATATGGATTTATGTTTGAAGTGTTCCAACAGTGCTTGGAAGAGGGGTAAGAGTGCTCAGTTACATCACATGTTTCCATAAGCTCCTTAACATCATATACAACACAAATGCAATGCAGCACTGCTGCTTAGGGAGAGAACACAAATCTTGCATATTTGCCTGTGTGTAAGTGTGTGTACTGTTCGCTGTATCTCCATATTTATGGGAGAAAAAGACTGTGGCCGAGTATGTTCTGTATGTCTGTGTGTCTGTGTGTGTGTGTGCAAAGCAGCAAAGCAGGTTGTAGAGATAACTCAGTAGGATTTGTACAAGCTACAGTAGAAGTGTAGTATATGTTAAACTAAAAGCCCTGTTTATTTTATACAATGTAAAATGTGGATCACATATGAAAGGCTGATTCCAAACATTTGGGGCCCTAAGTGAAATCCTACTTGAGGGGGCAGACTTATGCCCCAATCATTTTATTTTATATGCACAAATGAAAAAAAAAAGATTGCTATGGGACATGCAGACTATTTAACTGCATAAAATAAATAAAACACAAATAAATAAATGAATGGAGAGCAAACAAACAGCATGGTCGCATGTCCGTGCACCCTGAGCAATTGCATATAACGCTTATAGCAAGACACAACCCACACATATGCTTTATACACTCATACAGCACTTTATTAGAAAGACCTGTACAACCATTTATTCATGCAATTGTTTAATCAGCCTGCTGTGTGGAAGGAGTGCAGTGCATAAAACAATGCAGATTAAACATTCACATCAACTATCACATCAACTATTAGAAAAATTAAAAAATGTGATTTCAGTCATTTCAGAGTATAACTGCTGATATCACTGGGATTTTCAGCACAACAGTCTTAAGAATTGACTAAGAATGTTGTAATAAACAATAAAACATCCAGTAAGCAGAGATTCTGTGGATGGAAATGCATTGAGAGGTTAACAGAGAACAGCCAGACTGGTTTTAAGCTGACAGAAAGGCCATGGGTCACCATGTCAGGTCCCACTTTTGTCAGCCAAGAACAGAAGGCTGAGGCTGAGATTCCTCATATGATATACATATGATAAGCCCTTAGGTTTTTGATGCTGCACAGCTTCAAAATGAGCTGGATTTTCCAGGAAGGTTTTCGGCTACTCCTTATTTCTTAAAAAAAAAAAAAAAAAAGAAATCTGCATATGTTATCATTTTCACTTTTTCATCACTTGTTTGCCTGTAAATGCATTTTCTAGCATAAATATAATAAGGAACAGATAGTGTGAAATGATACATGGTATGCTTATATTTCTACAATTTTGTACCAGATGTAACAGATTAACAGTGTTTTGCTACCAGGTGACAGCAGGTGATGTTGCATGTTTCTATGTAGTACAAAGAACTGTCTGGTGACATCTGGTCATGGTGTCATCTAGTGCAGCTTTCAATTTGTAAGCTTTACTATTTAAGCTTTACTACATTGTTCCAACAATATGTGACATGAAATTTCTGAATTATTAGTTCATATCATTTTTTACCATTCCTGCAACAATGGATGACTTACTTAATTTAATAACATCTAGAAAATTTGTTAGCAAGTAACATAATACAGGAAGATGACAAAATCCTGCAGCAAACAACTTGAGTTACACATAGAGCCCAGCCCATTCCTTTCCCCTCTACCAGGGGTGTCCAATCTTACTTCATTGCAAGCTCTATCAGGTAGGCACCTCCCTACCTGTGTTGCTGTGGTGGATTATGATCCGATCAGCAACACGTTCACCTATCATTACACATTTAACTACGTAATTATCAGAAGATCCTATATTTAACAGTTAAGGTTGCTGTGGCTGTTTATGATCAGATCAGCAACATCTTACATTAAGTGAACTATTACATAATTTACCATAGAAATACTCACTCATAACTGATTGTAAAATAAACAAATGCCTTGGCACCTGGTAGCAAGTATTTTACTTTAAATGATTGTTTTGTGATGGAGAAACTGTAGCAGTAAAACTGTTGTTTTTGCTATGACTGTACTACACAGTATGTGTACTTGTGTTAACACTCTACCGAAGGATGACATGCGGCATTATGTAAGTTATGATGGAAGGTTTTTGTGGGTGTCGTGTCATGAAGTCTCTTGAAAGTCTTACAGAAATTTCTAAAGCTAACTCTAAACCTTAACCTCAATAACAAAGAAATAAAGAGAAACATACAAAAAAATGGCAAAACCGGTTTTCAAGACTGTTGTCCTGAAAATTTATAAACACACCCTATATTAATGGCTACTTTCACCTTACCAGGCTGAAGTGACTCAAGTCAGATTTTTTGGCCTTAATATGGCCTGTTTTTTTTTTTTATGTCGTCCTTAGTGCTGTTGGTGATGAAAGCCCAAACTCTTTATAGGCATGTCTGTTTACTTGCCAGCTTCTTTGGATAGCCGGTTGCTTATTTCCAATCACACCAGGCCATTCTTCTATCTCTATGAATGAGGAGATACCAAAATGCTGAAAACTTCAAGTCAAATTACCGCTTCAAAAACATATTTTGTAGGCAAAAACCAACCTGATTGGCTAGATACAGGTACAGGTCACTTACATTAACGAATGCAAACTGTCAGCATAGCCAAATCAGTTCTGAGCAAAAAATCGGAGTTGAACGTGGCCTTCAGCAGGTGGGCAGCATGAGCATGGTCGATGCAGCTTGTTTCCGAGTAGTTAAAGAGAGAAGCATCTGATCTAGGATCTGGTCTTTGTTGTTTGTGTTTATGGACAAGTTCAGGAAGAATGGGTTTGGAGCCGGCCAGGGTGGAGAACAGACAGCAGCAATGGCCTGATGTATCACCTCTAGGTATAGAGGCACTACTTTTAATGTGAATGTCTTTACTATAGAGTACAGCATGCACTACAGCAGTGTTCTCCTGTTTGTTGGGCACTGTAATGGCAGACAGAGTGAAGAGAGGTGGAGGGAAGACAGAGAGTGTTCATCTGTGTGTGTGTGTGTGTGTATGCATGTGTGACCATGGTGGCAGAAACGTGCAGCCTCTCTGTTCTGGCAGTGGAACAAGTTACCATCTGCTGAAGCTTTGTTTTTTAGACCTGAGACAATGATGAACCAGCTGTACATGTCTGTGTTCGTGCGTCTGAGTGTGCCTTTGGTGGGGGGTGGAGGAAGCGGCAGAATTTAAAGGGACAAACACCTGTGAGGTACCAGCCGGATGCATTACATGATAACACCTCTAGACTTTTAGAAGCTAGGGCACATAGAGATGTCTTAGTCTGGGTCTTTTAAAAGTTGTTGTTTTTTTTGTTTACCAAATTTTTCCCTTTTTCTCCAAAAAAGGGATAAACTGATACTCCCAATTAACCCACCCATTTGTAACTCCCCCTAGACCTAGCAATGCTTCCAACACTGGGAGATTAAAGACACACTTTGAGGAAAGCATTGGGTCCCTAGCTCCAAATTCTTGCTCTCACAACAGCTTTCCCATTTTGAGGGGCTAAGCTGCCCCTCAGTCTGTCTTTTTAATGCACATGCATAACCTCTAAAAATCAAACACTCTGGCATAACCTGTGGAGGCCACAATCATTTCATTTGAACCGAATTAACTGACTGGATGGATGGCCTATCTACCTATCTCACATCCCTGCCCAAGTCCTTGCACTTTGCACGTGTACTCATTTGCGCATGTCCAAAATCTATCATACTGTTTCACACACACATACACAGCTGTGGGAGACAACTACTGGTGATTCCTGCTTTTTTTCTCCACTGTTATAATGTAGGAACAGCTTAGCCAGTTTGCATTGCTCTGCATGTAGCAACAGTTTAGTAATCCTTAGGGTGTAATAAAAGGCAAGGAGCTAAGGGGTTAAAGAAATAGTGGTTGGATAAAGCAAATTGTCAAATCAAGCTTGCTGTTTTTTGTTTTTGTTGGACAGGTAATTATCTTGTTTGCTTTGTGTATGGGGAAATCTGTTATTTTCTAAAATTATGTAGTAATTATGTAGTAACATAGCTAGATAGTTCATAGTCCAATGCTAACGTCCACCAAGCTGTAGGTGTAAGCTGGCGCGCTGTGTTCATCAAGTAATCTGTGTGTATATGTTTTACAAGTCTTTACAAGTCATTCGAGTTTTGAGCGAGTCTTGGTCGTACCTATCTTAGCTTATCTTATCTTATCTTGTCTTATTAGCTGATGTAGCTAACCAGCTTATTTGTGTTTATGCCGTAAACCTCCACACCTCCGAAGCATAGATTCATGAAACCACCACCTTCCTCTGGCTTTAAAAGAGATGTAGCAAAAAAGTTGTGCACTCACAGTTTATGTGTGGCTAGTCAAAGACAGCTAGATTAACCACAGTTGATACACAAAGCATCTACGAAGCAGACGACTTATGTTTGAGCTGTTTTCATTTGCATCTTTTTGTAGATAATGTGCATTCATGTCACCTCGACAACAGTGGCATTAATAGAGTGGAATGAGGCAACACAGCCCTTGATCTTAAGCCACTGAAATATGCCTTGATTGGCACTGATTCTGAAATGTCCAAGCAGACTGGGAAAGATGAGACTGGGAAATCCCAACCAGTAACAACATTACGGCACAGCAGAGGTCCATCCTGGAGCCTGGAGCATCAGTGACAGCAATTTCTTTCGTGTTTGATATGCAGCGCGCTGCCTCTCCGGTTGTGTTTCCACTCGCCGTGACAAGAGTCCGAACAAAGCAAATTAACCTTGAAGACTAAACAACTCTCGTTTGCCTCTGAGTCGGCTTTAGAGGGGTGATTAAGCATGATTGATTGCAGTTTAATTCACTGGCAAAAATAATTGTGTCCGTTGTTTCATTTTCAATCTTCATTACGGCACGGGCACCATGAGAGGAGACTGACAGGAAACGGGAAGGCGCTCAAAGGCAAAGGACCAAAGGACCTTCCGAAAAGAGCACAGTTACTGCTACAGTGCATGCATCAGAGAAGAATAGGTGCGATAGGTTTCTGTTGTAGTCAAACTATTAGAGAAAGCATGAGAAAGCAAGTTTTGCCTTTGATTCATTTAAATTTGGCCTGGGTTCTTCTTTTAATTTCACAATTTTGACCAACAGTGGGGGGCAGAAATGTGGACAGGGATATGTTGGCAGGTGAAGTCAAATACTGCTAGAAATACATACACTTCCTAAACAGTGCTTGGCTCTGAATTATGGTTATAGAAAGAACATTAGGCTGGTATAGAACCTTTACAAAAACAGGAGACTGGAGAGAGTTCATTAGGAACTGAAAAGTGGTTCCTCCATGGCATACACAAAAACACGCAAAGACAAATCAAAACACAGGTCAGCACCATGACGAGGTGGAGAGCAAGGATGGAGAGAAGGTTTGACACTTAAAAAAATGGGCAGAGACACTTACACTCTATGCAAAAGGGTGCTGTTTGAAGTTGCATCCATTGCACACACAGATTGTCTAGTCCCTGTAGAGAAGTACTGCCAATGGAACAGGACTCTCTGGCACAGAGAAACATGGAGTGGAACTGTGTTCTTTGGAATGATGGTTGGTGCTCCATCCAATACTTTTGGAATGGGTTGGGGAGTTGGGGATGGGGTGGGGTGGTGTTCAACCAACATCCCAGCCTCACTAATGCTATTTTTATGCAATAATGCAACCAAATCAAACCATAATGCAAACCAAATCCTCACATAATGTTTCAAAATCTTTTAGAAAGCCCAGGACAGTAAAGACAGCTACTCCAACAAGAGCTGGAGACACTCTTTTTCAATAGCCTTAAGTTTGGGAAAAACTATAAATGAGCAAGTGTCCCAACAGTTTTGTCCATGTGATGTATTTAACTTGTTGTCCTCATCTGCTATGTAGAATTATTTCCCCACCAATTTTTTACATTTTTAACATTTAATTTTAACCGGGTATCCAAATGCTTTTGAGCTGCCATGGTTACATACAAAAAAGAAAACACTGCCTTTACTAAAGAACATTTCGAGAACCCTTTTTGTAAAGAGAAATGTTTTATGACATCCAGCTACGATAGGGATTCAGTGACATTGATAAATGGATTATTTGACCGAGTAAGTGACTGACTAATTGACTGACCTCCTCTTTGACTGCCTGACACACTGATTGTCAGACGTCATAATGGACGTCTTACAAAATATGTACTCTTTCAAAAAAAACAGTTTACTGATTCCTCCGACGTCTTGAAAAGGCCATTCAGTGCATTGTGCATCTCTTGTGTAGTCTCCCTTTTCAATGGCCAGGCTTTCTCTAGTGAGAAAGTTGCTAATGAAAAAGTTTCAGCAGCATTGAGTGACACTCCCCTCCACCCCCAACCTATTCAAAAGGAGTGAGAGTGAGTGAGCGAGTGGGGAGAAAAATGCAAGGTTCAGGTCAGACTCATCTAATCGACTTCACAATCCATGTTTTCTCCACTTAGAACAATGGGGGTCAGGAAAGAAACCTCTGAACCTTCAGAAAGACTCGCAGAATGAGTGGGAAAAAACGACTTGAGGTGACCCCAAGCAATTACGGCTTTCTCTTTGACAGAGTGTTTCCAAAGCACTGTAAATAACAGTTGATCGGCACCTGCTTTGAGTGATTCCCTGCAACCGTTTATTCTCACACTCCACAACTGAGTTCAAAACGAACATGGGATATCTTGCAGGCAAATTTCAGTGTATGTAGCGCAGTGATATATCTGATATTATCCCACCGATGAGCTGAGTGGTATGCCATTCCTGAGGGTACCCCAGGACAAGGATTGAGAGTGAAAGATCTGGTGTTTCAGCTTGATGGCAGGCGTTCGATGAGCATACAGAGTTTTAGGCAGTGTTCCGATGGGAGCTGAAAGGCTACTGCAACACACAGACATATACATGGAGCATGAGAGGCAGAGTGTGTGTAAAATGCGATGGCCCCCTCGCGTTTGAATTGGTGGGGCACACCCGAGAGCATGCGGTGAAAGAGCTGTTTGATCACACTGTCCACACAGCCAGCCATGTTAACTGGCCTTGTTACACACAGAGGAGCCAGTCTAGCACTAGAGGGAGAGAGAGAGAGGGTAGTAGAGGAAGAGCGAGAGCGAGAGAGAGAGAGAGAGAGAGAGAGAGAGAGTAATGAATGTGGCTCCTGTTCTTTCAGCGGTGTCTCAGACTTGTCCAAGAATAAACAGGAAATGCAGCTGTGCATGTCTCCCTCCCCCTCTTTCAAATACTTCATCCCAAAATACACCACATTCCTCCAGTGTCCCCAGCCCCTAGTCCCTACATCACACTTACGCAGGCTTGAGACAGGCCACCGAAAGAGAGAGAGAGAGAAAGAGAGAGAGAGAGCGAGACAGAGACAAGGGAAGGGGGGGTGTTTAATTTGGGTGGTGAAGGAGGAAAAGTTCTTAGAAACGTCCCTGACTACGCCCACCCTTCCCCAATTCCACGTCTTTGTACCCTGGGCTTGATAGTTAAGAATCTGGACACGCAATTGCACTATTTTACTAATCCCCCTTTCTTTAATGTGCATGGAGCAGAATAGTGGCTTTGTGGCAGTCGACAGTGTGGTAAAAGGGACTATACAGTACCAAATTGAGGTCAGCCAGAGACAATGGCTGCCCTTCAGCGTTTATTCACGCGCGCCCCACAACTCTATCAAACGTGTCTCTCTCCCCGCCAAGCCTTTCTTCTCCCCATCACACGCTGCAACAATGAGAGCGGCCTCCCGAGCAGACCACGGGCTCCGGTGTTACAGTCACACAGGGCTCTCTTTCGCTCTCTCCATCTTTCTCTAGGACTCCCCCGACAAGGCTACTGAAAGCTGAAGAGCAAGAGATCAAACTGCAGAGTCTTCAGAGTGTTTTTCCTGCTTCTGCGCTGCCATCGGAGAAGGCAAGGCGCCTGTGCCCAGCTGAATTTGCGAGGCTCCGACAGCGTGGGGTCGAAGGCCTGCTTGCTGCTTCGTTTCATATGTTCATCGACAGAGAGACGACGCTACATTTGTGGCTTTTATTCCACAAAATCAAACAACACTCGTAGGCAGTCTAAGAAAAGCGCTGGGAGAGCTATTCCCAAACTGATGTCAGCCTGCTCGGATGAAGAAGTGCTCTTCACTTGAAGCCTATCAGCTCCCCGCTCGGACATCAGGTCTGCACAAGCATGCATATGCATACGGCCAGGCCAATGGAGAGATTATGCCCATGAATACATTAGAAGTGCGGAGTCAGGGCAGAATACCAATGCACCGGCTACCCATGGCTGTGTCAAACCAAACAGCACTATAGCTTCTTATTCAACCACAAATCTGTTTGTACAAGCACACTCTGTAATCTTTAGGATGGGCGTTATTTACATCTACACTGGAATGAAGAATTAAAAAGGTCTTGAGAAAATTAGGGCCTGTTCGGCATTAAAGCAGAAAAAGTGGACAAGCAGTGGGTAGTGAGCAACTCTGACGAAGGCCAAATTGGGCTGGCTAGCCGGCTGGGTCAGAACATCTCCAAAACATCAGGCAGGTCTTGTGTGGTATTCTCAGTTTGCTGTGGTCAGTACCTGCTAAAAGGGCTTCCAGAAAGGAGAATCAGTTAACCAGCAACAGGGTGCCCAAGGCTAAGTGATAGGTTAAAGCCAGGGTCACACTGGGCTTTGTCCGCAAAGTTTCACTTGCTAAATCTATGCATTTCAATAATTCGCTGCGACAGGTGAACTTGGCACACAACGTCCAGGTGAGTAAACTTCACCTATCCCCGACCAATAGCCAGCGACTGACACAGTGTGTACTGTCTCTCCTTTCTCTGAGCCAACATGGAGGAAGTGCTGATTGTTACGGTTTTAAAGCATGAGATATTATACAATACAACACAAGCAAGAGGTGGTACACAGTCAATCGGGTGGTGGGACTAGATAGTAATTAACCTTTCTTATGGAATTTTTAAGGTAGTTTTGATAACACATTAGATGGTTTGTGCTGAACCAAAATTAAGTCTCCCCTGCTGTATTTCCGGCCCAACTCGTAGCCACGCCCATTTTGGGAGGCGAAGCAAAATGCAAAAACCCATTGTCACTTAATGCTGGCTATGTTGTGTGTTGTTAATGCTGGCTATGTTGAGTCTATGTCTCAACGGGTCAGTGTTGTTTTGGAGACGGGGAATATTAGTCGGGTAGTTTTAATTATATGGCGGTGCGTTGTACGAAAGCACATCTGCTTTCAGCTCTTAAGCTTGATGTCACACAACCCTGAAGCTTAAATACAGAGCACCTACACACTTTACACACTGCATACTGTTCTCCCAGTTTTGATTCAGTCAATTCGAACAACCTCTCCATTCAGAGGAAAATGTGCATCTGTGTGGGCTATTTATCCGCTGACTGCTCTTGCTTAGTCTGTTTCAGTAGCCCGTTTATACGGGTTGTCAGTGGGCTTTAATCTGAAGGTCTGTTTTAGTCAGAAGTGATGGTGGGGCAGTTAGGTCCTGATGCCCCTGTTTGCTTTACATAGTGCGGAAAAGTTCTGTCCAAAAACCTTTGTGAGAGTAAAGTTGTGAGATTTATACAAAGCTTGAAGAGAAAAATATGGGTCTGATGCTTGTAGACCGTGGCCAGGGCACGTTGTGATATTGACACACATAATTAACTTTAAACAAACAATACTGAATTTATTACCATGGCATAATGGGGTAAATAAAATCTATCCCCTTTCTCCTCTATGCAGAAGCTACCATCTAAAAAATCAATATGCTAAAAAAGTTCCTTGAAGGTTCCTTAAAGGTTTCTATACATTAACACAGTTCCCTGGGCTCCCCTTAATGAAATGTCTGTGACATGCTTTAATCAAAGTACCAAAGCGATCCAGAACCAGCAGTACCCTTTTCACCATGTCTAAATAGCACTCAAATCAGAATGAGAACAGCTGGTTTAAAGGGCTGTTTCTTTAAATGATAATGAGCCACTGCTTACCCCACCCTTCACCTATGTCATTTATTATTCCTCTCAATGGCTACACAAAGTCTAAGACAAGTATAAACTCTTAGACAAGTATTTTATTTGTCCCTATTGTCACGAACTAGCTATGGTTTACTTCACCTTGAGTTCATATCTTGCTCTCTTTCTCCCTCTTTCTCTGTCTGGCTTGCTCTCCTGTGCCACATTTACACACACGAACATTTTTACACACAGCTGTAGTCCTGTGTAATTTTCTGTCCTTGGGTTTCTAGCTGCTCAAATCAGAAATGAGATACACTCATTATGCAGTTCATTTTTATTTCCTATCTATCTGCAGTCATTTTTTTGTCAAAGGGTATGTTAAATGTTTCAATAGATGCAAAACTTAAAACAAAACATTTGAGAATAATCTGCAGGTTATGTTCTACACCAGTTAAAGGACCATCTGGGACCTCAAAAGTCTTCACAGCACAACTAAGCTGACCCTTCTGAGAGGAGATGAATATGAGGGATGTTTACCTGCCCTCAGGGGTAACTCAGTGCTAATAAAGAGTTTAGGAAAGAACACACAGGTGATTACCCGGCATTTCAAAAGGTCATTGTAAGGTTGCAAGCAAGTCTGTGTGGTTTGTTCTTACATGATGAGAAGGTTCGTAATTACCCTGAGCGTTACGTTGGCGATGGAGTGGCGCCTGCACCAGGGCATCCTGGGAGGTAGAATCAGGGTTAACCCCTCTGATTGGGGTTAACAAATGGCTACTTTGCATAAGGGTGGAGTTTTATTAGTGGCCCTGCTGGAAGGGGTGGGAGCTCTGCTAGTTAAAGCAGGGAAAAACATGAGGTGGAGAAGGTGTGTATCGATGCGGTTTAATAAATCGGTGTAGATCTGAGACGTTGCAGTAATTCACTGAATGGCGTGTACAGTATACTATGATCATATTTACCCCTATAGAGTATGCTGCACTTATCACTGGTGATAAAAATATATATATATTTCTCATTAATAGGCCATTCAGACATTCAGGGAAATTCTGTGAAACTAGCTACATCTGGATTCTCTGTTTTCAACTAATAACATTTTTTTGTGTGTTTTTAAGTTAAACAAATGAGATATTATATGATTTTTATGCAGTTCTGGAGAAAGGGAATTACTGCAAAAAGACCAAATTAAGCACTGCTCAGAGAGGGAAAAGCCAGTAAAACAAGCGGCTGCTTGGCCAAAAAGCTAACCCTAACAGGCCCTACAGCAATTTCCTTAGCTAGCTAACTTGGCTGGTCACAGAGGCCATCGAGAGGACAGCAACACTTTCTGGTTAAGACTCTGGAACAACAACAACAACAAAAAGATTAATAACTATTAATAACTACAGTCACAACTGTAATCGTAATTGTACATAATCTGTCAATTGTACATAAACACTAGTTGCTATACTTATTTCTGCACTGCACACCTTGTTTACATACATGATGCTGTTTACAGTACCAGGTGGCTCCTGAACTTACTGTTTTACTCTTCATTTACATGCACAACACATCGCTGCTCTACATATTATTCCATTTTACTATTAGTATAGGAACTTAGTCTGGACCTCAGTCATTCAGCATTCATGCACACATTTGCATTTGTACATGCTCAGATTTGTATATCTTTTGTATTTAATGTATTGTCTTTGTACTTATTGTCTCTGCTACCTGTCTCAAGTTTTGTCTTTTGTCCTTGCACTATTATATCATGTCCCACCTATTCTGCACCAGAACGTAACTGAGTTTTGTTGTACTGTGGAACCCTGTATTAGTATAAGGACAATAACGTTGAATTGAATTAAATTGGATGGTTCTTGCTACGGTGTTAAAAACACAAAAGGAAAAGCTGCAGGAAAAAGCTGTATAAACCAGCCAATCAAAGCTCATAGTTCATACTTTTTTCACAAAGACACTGTAAAGAGAAACTGTATGTTTTAAAATCAGACAATAGTGTTATAAGCAAGCTCATAAATCCAAAGTCATATAATTACTACATTAAAGGGCAAGTTAAAATACTGGATAATTGCATTCAATGGCACATTTAAGTATCATCAGTGATGAATTTTTCACTATGCCCAATATACATTTTGTTTATTTAAGCAGCTTTTACACTGAAATCTGGAAATTCACCACTGCGCTATGAAACACGTTCTTTCTAACGGGATGCTTGTTGCAGATGCAAATTGTCTCTGTGCAGCTGTAAAAAGGAGTTCACTGTGTGCAGACGTGCAGCGTCATCCAAAGTTCAAATGATTTCAACGTTTGCGTTGCCCATTGGAGAGCAGTGAGTGCGTCTGGTAGTTCCCTCCAACATGGAGGAAAGGCTAGTTTTAGCTAGTTTCTGAACACGAAGAGCTACGTAATACCAGTCTGAAAAACTTTTTTTTCTGTTAATTTGACTCTCCTTGTTACAAAGAGCACCTCCCACTTTTGCTCCCAACCGGCAAGCGCCATGCAAACCTAGTGTAACCTAGAGTAGCAAGCGCAGCGCATACTGCCTTTAGTGTGAAAACAGCTTTAAGCATTTCAGGAAAACGTTGGACAGTTTACACTTGACAAATCAAATAACCTATTTGGATGCTTCATTGGTTCTTTGCAAATACAAGAAAAGATGATTGTATATGGTTCTTTAAACAGCTTTTAAAAAAAGGTTCCAGCACTGATTCAAGTCAAAGAACATTTATTTAGAATACAGAATCAATGGTCCCTCAAATACAACGAAAATCTGTTGTAGATGTTTTTCCAAGAGCCAAAAAGGGTTCCAAAAAGGCTTCCACTACTGTTACAAGTTCTTTAGTAAATGCAGTGGTTTAACCATGATAACTTATAGAACCATCTGAATTCTTGAAAAGCTCGTTGCTTTGTTCAGTGGTCCTTCAAACACAAAACCTGTGGTAGATGTTTCCTTCAAGAGCCTTTTAAAATTGTTCTACATAACATCAAAAAAGGGTTCCTTTACTGCCATTACTATGTGCTTAAAGGATTCTTTAAGGCTTCTTTAGTAAATGTGATGATTCAATATATGACAATGTCGATAGAAGGAATGATTTGATTGCTTGAATGAGTCTACTTGTTCACATGGTTCTTCAGGAATAAGGAAAACTTCTTGTCTATGGATTTTATAAAGAACCTTAAAAAAATGATTCTATATAGCACCAAAATGAGTTCCACCACCACTACGAATTAAAGCCCCCTTTTTTTAGTACTATATAGAACCATTTTTGCTTACAGTTTTGCATCAAAATGGACCCTGCACAGCAGCCAAATGAGCAAGGATATCGGAAGCTTGTTGCTCTGTGAGGCCCGAGTGCCTGCAGTCTGGCCGAATAAATGTTTCATCTGGGCCATCCTCGGTGGACCTGTCGGTGGACCAGTCAGCACTGAGTGAGGGGCTGTAAGACGGAGCGAAACATTACCTGTTATCTTCGGAGTGCGCAGAGCAAGAGACAATGGGCCAGTCCACTAATGTCCTCTGACAGCGCGACCATAAAAAGAGTTAAGAGAGTCTGACCCAGCACTGTTTTGTGTGTGTGACAGTAGAGTGCCATCTGAAAGGACATCTCACACGGTGACACCTGCATTTCATCACACACGCGCACACCGCCATCCATAATTCAGTCCAATGGCCACTAGGACGCCTCTCCCCTGTGGGTCCCTAACCGCAGGGATGGGGGGATTAAACTTTTAACAGCACATGACAAAATGGAACAGGATAAATAAATAAACTGAAATGGCCTCTGGATGCACAGTCAGCGTGTGTCATGCACAAATACCTCTCTCCAACACACACACAAGGTCCACTCACGCTTGTCATTCACAAATGTCGCAAATGAAGGCAGGGTGTTTCACTCCAACAGATGCTGTGGCCCTGCAAGTATGCTATTACAATTTCCTGATGCTTTAACGCTGAAGTAGGATGAGGGGACCAGCAGTCCAGTCAGTTGTGTGCTGTTTGTTCAAATATGTGTGACCTGCTTTCCCCAGCAGTGATACAAAATTCTGATATTGTGAGGGCAATTTGTTTTTTTTTTTTAATTCAAAAAGATTAACTAAACAAACAAACAAACATTGGTTGCAGAGGTTATTATTATTATTATTATTATTATTATTAATAATAATAATAATAATAATAATAATAAGTGGAAATACCCCATACATATTATGCACATACATATATGTGGGTGCGTTGTACGTATTTGTGTGTCATTTTCTTCCAGTGATCATTATGAGGCTGTGAGGGCAGTTGTGTGGTCCAGCAACGCTCTGAATATTAAATGGCAGATGACCTTGACTGGGGAAGACCTCGTGGCACTGCATGCTGATGACATCAGACAGGGCTGCCGAACCCCCCTGCCGGCAGAGACCTTTCCCACAATGCCAAGCCCCCTGCCCACAATGCCCCTCTCTCATTCCTGCACCAACCACAAAACACACACAGTGGCCACAGCAGTGACATGAATCTAATCAGGTCACTATGACCAATGAAACAACAATTAGCGTTTAATGTCTGACTAGTCAAATTACTGATCCAGCTCAGCTACAGAAGCAATGATCAACAATCTGAATCTGAACTTGTTATTTTTATTTTTTACCAGTCAAACTTAACTATATTTACTAGACTTATTTTAAAGGAACTCTATAGACTTAACTATAGAGGAAATAATTTAAACCAGTAAGGCTGTAGACTTTACAAAAAGTTAATTATTTGAACTTGTCTGACTACAAATATAAGTAAAGAAGAAAGATTTTAAATATAGACTTAACTATAGACCTAACTATAGAGGAAAGGATTTTAACTAGTCAAACTATAGACTTAACTCTAGAAGAAAAGATTTGAACTAGTCAAACTATAGACTTAACTCTAGAGGAAAGGGTTTTTACTAGTCAAACTATAGACTTAACCATAGAGGAAATGGTTTTAACTAGTCAAACTATAGAAGTAACCATAGAGGAAAGGGTTTTTACTAGTCAAACTATAGACTTAACCATAGAGGAAAGGGTTTTAATAGTCAAACTATTAACTTAACTATAGATTAAAGAGTTTTTACTAGTCAAACTATAGACTTAACTATACAGAAAAGAGTTTTGACTAGTCAAACTATAGACTTAACTATAGAAGAAAGGATTGTAACTAGTCAAACTATAGACTTAACTATAGATGAAAGGGTTTTGACTAGTCAAACAATAGACTTAACTATAGGGGAAAGGATTTTAACTAGTTAAACAATAGACTTAACTATAGAGGAAATTATTTGAACCAGTTAGGCTATAGACTTAACTCTACAGTAAATTACTTAAACCAGTCAGACTACAGATATAAGTATAGATTTTAACTAGTCAAACTGTAGACTTAACTATACAGGAAAGGATTTTAACTGGCAAAGTCTGTTTCTTTCTCTTTATATTTTTCTCTCTCTCCTTTTCTCGTTCTCTCACCCCCTCTATCTCTCTTCCTCTGTGGATGAGAGTGCCTGTGTGTGTGCGTGTGCGAGCTTGCATCTATAATTGTGTGTGTCCCCGCTATCTGCACCTCTCTCCTTCAGCTCATTGGCAGACTAGCCGAGCTCAAACTGTTCAGCTGTGCCTGTTCCAAACCCAATAATTACAGCTTGTCAGAAAGAATTAATTTTCTCATTTCTCATAAAGATGTGTAAAAATTACCATGTTATTATACACCGACACTCTCCGGAGGCACGCACCAAATTTAATTTAGAATTCTTCCTGCACATTAAATTAAATCCATAAATAAGAGTTTAGGCGTCGGTGGGGAAGCATATGTTCGTTAGGCTGAACAGGCTGCCTGGCCCCGCGCTAATGTCTATTGTAACGTTTTAATAGCTTGCGCCGCCTAAGCACCAATAAATTCCCATGATCGCGCTGGCCGGCGGCCGGACGGCCGGCCATTTCTGAGGCGCCGGGGATGCTCCACGTCTCTGAAGGAAGGTCTGAGGTGGAAAGAGAAAAAGAAAAAGAGAGAGAGGGGGGAAAGAGAGAGAGAGAGAGAGAGAGAGAGAGAGAGAGAGAGAGAGAGAGATGTGGGTGTGCTGCATTTTTGGCTACTGAGAAACATGGGAAGACATAATCAAAGCAAAGGAACAAGCTGGAGACCAAATGTGAGGGATTATGGGCTAGAAGCATCTACATGCTTTACAGCGGGGCTGCCCTTACCATTGACTTTATTACTAATCCCTACTCTATACAGACAAAAGTATTGGGACACCTGCTCAGTCATTGTTTCTTCTGAATTCAAGGGTACTAAAAAAAATGTATCCTGCTTTGGTTGGAGTATCTGCCTCTGTCCAGGGAATGTGTTCTACTACATTGGAGCAAAGCAATACAGGATGTTGGATGATCACCACCCCACCTCATCTCCAACTCCCCAACTCATCCCAAAAGTATTGGATGGAGCCCCATCATTCCAGAGAACACAGTTCCACTGCTCCGCAGCTCAGTGCTGGGGGGGCTTTATACCCCTCCAGCCCACGTCTAGCATTAGGCACGGCGCCAGTAAGTCAGCATGTTTATCTGCTCCAAAGAGTTCTATTCTACTGGCAGTATTTTTCCACTGAGACTAGATAAGCTGTGAGTGTGCATTTGCATATCTATGTCAGCAATGGGTGCAAAGGGTTGTCAACAAATATTTGAACACGTTTGGTGTATTTTGTGCTTCCACTCAATGGTGGTAGACCCTTGGTGCTGTAGATAGCACACTGGAAAGAAGGACAGCTCTGTGGCTTTTACTGTGGGCCGTGAAGAAGCTCAGACCAAAGACACACAAAACATCGGATCTGAATTTGACAGTGTTGTCCAAGCTTGTGAAACCAGAGCTACCCTATATTGCTAACATTATGTTCACACAGCAGGTAAAAGTGGCACCAATCTGATCTGATCTCTGAACACTAAATCTGACGTTTATATTTCAGATTTAGGCCACTATTAATGTGTTGTATTGAATACTGATACATGTCCGATACTTGGCAATGCGGCTCAGTCGGAACAGCCAGATCTGAATGAATGACTTTTACATCAATCCAACTTCACATTTGTCATGTGTCATGTGAGGAGAAAGGAAAATGGACGCCATACAGCAAGGGAGGTTTTCAGTGACGGGATAGTGAGGTAACAGACCTCCAAAATATTTGGGGTGATGTGATGTTCTGTGTTTCTAACAAAAATTAGAAAGCCTCTTACAACCTCTCCGGGTTTAATTTTTTCTTTTTGAGAAATGGCCTAACACGGCCACAGGAGGACGTGGCTGCAGGGTCAAAGGAAACTAAATAAATTGGATTTCTTGATAGCGCACACTCTTTGGACGAATGTCAAATATAGGTAGTGCCTACAGAAGATTACAGAACATATCAGATTGGTGGGAAAATCTTACCTGCTATGTAAACATGTCCTTAAATTCTTCAGCAAAACGTAGGTGACTGTGCTTCAAGGAGTCCATAATAACAATATCACATGTGTGCTGAATATCACAATATGCTTTATGACTGAGGATCAGCAATTGTCCAAGTCTGTTCATAGCAACAGATGGGCTACAGTCTCTAACTGTACACCTGAATGGTGGACCTACAAGGTAAGTGCTTCTTGCACTTAAAGTGGCCAGTGATTGGATCTATGATGCGTCTGTGCATCTATTATGTTTCTTCAGTAACAAGCTCTTCGAATCCTGAATAAGAATAATAAAATCATGCCATTACCAGTTTGTAGAGGATTTGATGGAGCAGCAACTGTGTGGGTTGCCTAAGCCAATGTTTTTCTGTGCCTATTATATCATATCATTTCATATGCGCTGTGCATCCACAGCAGCAGGATGAATCATATATCACTAGCATCGACGGTGAGGCGCTCAGGGATTTCAGAAAGTTAAGAGCGTCTTTTGTCCGCTGGAATTCAGAGCTTTTAGCACAAGCGTCCGCAGAGAGTGTGGCGCATGAGAGGGTGAGACAGAACGTAAGAATGAAAAGCAATGCGTAAATATGAAGGGAGGAACACAGATTCTTGCTGTCAGGGGCCAGAGGATGCCGGCCTACTCCTGCCATGGCGCACAAGAGGTGGACACACACACACACACACACACACACACACACACCCACACACAGTGGGCAGTGCCACAGTCGGCAATGACAGAAATAGACTGAAGACACTGCCAAATGAGTCTCCTAGGCTCCATGAGACATGACTACAAGCTGTGAGACTGTGTCCTCTCTGACACACTCCATAGCCCGTCTGTGATACAGTCCCACGCAGTCGCTCAAACACTCACACACATGCACATATGCACACGCAAGTATATAGGCCACATGGTACATGTAATCCATGAGAACAGAGAACTACTCCAATGCTAGGACACTCAGATCAGCACACACACACACACAAAGTGAGGGGTCATTAGTGGTGCCTTTCAGGAGAGTAAAGCTCAGAGGCCCTAACATCTCATACTCACTTGTTTACACACACATTCATACATATATGTATACATACAAACACTGACCTACTGCGGCCCTTAGACACTGTATATACAACTGTACGAAGACTCAAAGACCAGTTACAGTACACTGGGTGCTCAAATCCAAACCAGTTTGCTAATATTAGCATTGTGTGTGTCGTGAAGATATGAACAATCAATGAATCACAAACATGGAAGAGGAGTTGTGAATGAACAGCAAATACAAAGAGGGAAATGTATGTGTGTGTATGCATGTGTATGTATATTTGATATATTGCCAGGACTAGACAATCAGTGAAGCTACAATGTCAATTGTAAAGTCAATGTGTTCTTTAAGTGCTGCCTTAGAAGCTTTTTGCCCTAGGAACCTTTTTTGGTTCCTCTAAAGAACGAGAACCTTTCTCCTGGAGATCTACCTTCCTGTAGGTTTCACCTGTCAACTCAAATCTAATACACGCCATTCAGCTAATCAAAGCAATAATTTGATGGATAAGGTGAGATGGATCAGGGTTGGAGCTAATGGTGAACACTAGTTTACATGGGGGGTTCCTTCATGTAAGGGTTCTATTTCAGTTTAATATCCAATATTGCAAGTTTTCTGTTCTTTTCTTTTTTTCTTTTCTTTTCTTTTCAAGTTTACTTTTCTGTCAGCACACCTGAGCAGAAGAACAGTCCTATGTGATGGGTCCTTGTTTTGTGATGGGTCCACTTGTTTTATATGCAACGTTCATAAAGGCATAGAACTAAGTCTGAAGAAGGAACTATTTCGCCAATTTTGAATGTCCTGCATGTTTCCCTTTCCCTTTCCACATAATAATTTGGTTGATGCAAAATACACTATATGGACACCTGCTCATTCATTGTTTCTGCTGAAATCAAGGGAAATAAGGAGCTTGTTTTGTAGTAACTGTCTCTACTCATCCCAAAAGTACTGGATGCAGTACCATTAATACAGAGAACACCATTACTCTATTGGCAATACTATCTATAGGGACCAGACATGCTGTGTGTGTGTGCACATCAGTGAGAGCAAAAGCTGCAACTTAAAGTAGGTGAATGCATTTATCAGAAGGGGTATCATTAGGACATGCAGTGTATTCCAATTTGTGACCAATGTAAACATTTGAATCATGTAGATTTAATTTTTTGTATGCATTATATACAAGAAACCACTTGTTCACAACAAACCATTCTGAATGATTAGTTTAGATTTTAACCAATCAATTATTTTAAAAAAATCACCTACTAAAATGTTTGTTGGGAACCAATTGTGGTTCTTCTATGCCATCACTGCAAAGAACTCTTTTTGGCACCTTTATTTATAACAATGTAGTTCTTATAAATCATTTTTTCGCATACATATTTATAAAGAAAAGTTACATTTCATGTCAGAATATTATGAGCACCCCTGGTTTGGAATGTATTCAGCCCATTATATCAGCTCCTGGGGGGTCCTGACCATTAAAGATCAGGAAATAAAGAACTAAAAAAGTATGCAGAGAAACAGATGGACTACCGTCTGTAATTACAGAACTACAAAGTGCTACTTTATGGTAAAAGTGGAGCTGATATGGTAATGAGTTGAGTTCAGTCCAAACCAGGGTTGGTCATAATATTCTGATATGAGGGCTCTACTATTGGACAAATGTGTGTGTGTGTGTGTGTGTGTGTGTGTGTGTGTGTGTGTGTCTGTGGTTTTTTGAGTCGAGTTTAATAGAGAAAGTCTACCAAGACTACATACCCGATTGCAGATGGGGTGATGAGGTTTTGTGGAAAGTTCTGGTCTTCAGAATCCAACTGAAAAAACAAATGAAAGCAAAAGAGAGAGAGACAGAGAGGAGAGAAACAGAGAGGGAGAGCAGGTTAGACACTGCCTTGCAAAGCTTTTTCTCAGCACTGAACCATTTGGCATTCCAGAAATAAATTTCATTTAATGTCGACTCTAATTGTGCGCTGGAACCACAGAACATTTTTTCCATTCACAATAAAAGCTGGATATAAGGTTGCTTTAGTCATGTTTACAGTGACTGCTCGATCTATTCTCTGTGCTCGGGCACTGGGTGAACTTCTGGAACTCAGGATGAACACGAGGGAGACGTCCCCCTCTCCCCCTTTCACAAACAACTTCAAAACCCCTCTAATCCCCCTCCCGCAACATATCACTGAGCATGTAAATCGTATCGTACTTAAGATGTCACTTTCTGTGTTTATGGGCCGTAAACTGGGAGTGCGTGTAGAGTGGAGTGGATCCTCTTATGCTGTATCAGTGCTCTTGGCAGCTTCCCTCTGTGTCCTCAGCCCAAGTCCTAAATTCACTCCTAGCAAATAAATTAGGGATGCCCTGATTCGATCTAAAAGACCAGTATCGGAGTCTTACAGACAAATTTTATTGAACTGGTATCTCAATATTAAGTACAGTCAAATTCTAAGGCTTTTTTTATACTCAATGCACTGTGCATGTTTACAGCCCTGTCATAAGAGTGGTCATTCTGCAACTTGCAGCAAAGACTGTGGAAAATAAAAGCGGTTCAGCAGCCACTTCTTCAGCAATGGCAACACGTGCAATGCAGTTCCGATAAATTGCAATAAACTGGACATTGGACATAGACAAAGTAGAATTTATAGGCAAGACGACCATCTTTGCAATGCCACCTCGCAAAATTTGTTAAAGTTAAAGAAATAATGTTACAAGATTTTACACAAATATGACAGCGTTACTTAGTGCCTGGCATATTATAATGACATATTACATAGTGTCTGGCATATCTTACCTACACTGGATTGATTTTCCTAACTGTAACAACCGTTGAATTAGTAAAACCAACTTTGAAGATACATTTTCTATAAAATTTTGACCAATTCAGACTCATTATTAATGAACTGATAAAAACTAGAAGCTGCCCGTTCTTCTGCTGCACAAATCAAATGGGCAGTGACTAGACAGGCTTGTGTAGCATTCGAGGTGACGCTGCTGGGATGAAGAGCAGAGGGAGTTGTGTAGTCTGAAGGAGGGTTGGGACCTTTCATTAGACAGGCTGCGTTTTGCTGAAGCTTTGTAATCTTGCCTGCTGTCCTGTGTAATCCGGAGGACGCGTGGATTTCCGTATTGAGAGGGCATGTAAGGGCAAGCGAGAACATGGGGAGCTGAACAGCCCTAATGAACATTTGAGCTTTTCATTTATTTTTGTTTATATCAGAATTTATGCATGACTGTTAAAAGTTTGGAATTGCTCACAATTTATGTTTTTATTTTGTTATATACTGTACATTAAGAACAGTGGGTCCAGATTGAACTAGACTAGAAAACTGAACTGGAATTATTCATGTAATAAATAAAAACTGCAAGGCCAAATGGTTATTAAAGCTGTATTGTCCCCTTCTGCGCTGGTGTGGATGCGTTAGATCCGGTTGTGTTTTCTTTTTACATTTGCTGTGTTGCTAAATCAGGACCAGGAAGTGCACAGCCTCTTGTAGTAATAATAGTCTAGTCTTGCAGTACAACTACAGGGCTACTGTAGCTAGCTAACACTAACTTACTTACTGAAGCCATAATTCATTTACTTTTACCATTCATCACACTTGTGACAAATCATGCCAAGTGCAAATAATGTTGAAATCCACATAAATTTGGAGCCAATAAGCAGATCCATACATTATTAACCCCCTCCCCCCCATCAAACAGTTCTGTGGCCCCAAGTACAGTTAGCTAACCGTGAAATTTGGACCCAGAAAAGTTACACTCTGTGATTAGTTGGGAAAAGAAACCTTGGATTTTTTTACAATATATATAGATTTTTTATCAAACCATGTTTGGAACATGTGTCATTCTGAATATTAATTTTCCATATTTTAGTCTATGAAATATTAATTTCATTTATGACACTTTCACTTTATTTGCACTTGCCGCTTATTTGCCTGGACGCTCAAAATGTCTTAATTTATTCACTGTATGTTGTCTATGCACATAACAATAGATTATACATGCTAAATGTACATTAATTAACGCAAAGCATTAAACGTGTCCATAGGCTAATATTGAACTGTAGACCCTGAGGACTGGTATTATTAGCTGTAAAAGAAATCTAGTAAAATAAAAGACAATTTCCATACAGATAAACTCAAATTCTAACATGATCATCTAGGCCAAATGGCCTTCAGATTGTGCAGAGGCTGTCCTGGGGTCAGCCGGGGAAGTCGTGGACCACCCTGACGCTGTGCTGCTGATGTATTGTGCACACAGAATCAGCAGCACTCAGAAGATGTCTACACAACGGCTTATAGATGAAGTACGGTTCGCAGCACAAACAATGGCGTGTGGTATTCAAAACAGGCTGCTCTAAATATATACAGTAAGACAGTATGCATTTGGATTTGCGTGGTGCAGGTGAAAAAACAGAATATGGGTAGGACTGGCACTTTTACTTGATTAAACTCAATTATTCCATTAAGAAAACATAAAAATGAATTATCAGTGATTACACTCAATTTCTTAAAGCTTACTTTTAGAGTAAAAAAGCTGTCAGACAGACATGTTTAAACACATATGGCCCTATTTTTATGGGCACAGCACAACACTAAAATGCAAAATAGTAAAACACAACAATATATAGATAATATCAGATAAATAAAATAATTTCACAGGTTAAGGATTACAGCAGGGCTCCCCAATCACAGGATGCTGCAGTTCCTTGTTTAACCAATAGATCAAATTACAGAGCTCAAGTACAGCTGCAGCAACGCTTTACATATGCTTTACTATTTCCAAGAATGTGTAAAACTAATGCACCTTGTCAAGGAAGCAGAGTAAAGACACCACTAACTGGATACCCCTTTTCCAGAGTACATAACTCAGCCCAGTACAGTGACTATCAGAACACAGCAGGGCTACCAAAAACCAAAAAACACCACTAACCACATAAACCAGTGCAGACCACATTTAACTACGACCAAAAATACAGCAGTAGAAGGTGGAAAGTTAAAGGAATTTCGTCTGTTTCCAGTCAGAAGCCCTGCACCATGATGCATTACCATGTTTGTTTTGAAAGGTTAACATGTCATCCAACAACACCCTTGATCAGTATAGGCACCCAAATGATCGAGCTGAAAGACGATGGATGATCGATATTAACTCCAAAAACACTAATCGGTCATCTCAAAAGGCAAGGAACCAAAAGCCCAAAAGCAAGTGCAGCTCATAACTATAAGAATGGTGATAAGACCACTGAGTTGAAGGAGTCCTGCAGTGGGACAAAATTTCTCTTTGCCTTATGAGACAGTAATTAACAACTACAGGAAAATGGGTGTTGAATATCTTTTATTATTAAATACGTAAAACGTCCATCACACAGTATTTGGATTCCTCAAGGCCCCTTTCACTCATTATTATGTTTTTGTTTAAGATATAAATGTCATTTATTGTTTGATACATGCACAAATTAAGGAATTCAGACAGGAGGCAAACAAACTTTTTCACAGCCCTGTATATGATGTTCAGTGCTTAAAGGCATGTCTGCTTTACAATTAGTAGTGACTGAACTAAACTTCAGTCAAGAATCTCAGGTTTTATTTCATTAGTGTTTGGATAACACTCATTCATTCAATTCATTCTGAAGTGAGTGATGTTAATAGGGTCAAAGAATTACCATTTTGAGCTTTTATTTGAAATTATGGACCACACAACGTGTTTTTAAAAAAAAGGCTTTTAGACTAACTTTTTTTTTTTATGGAGTATGTTTCTATTTTCTTCTAAAGGCTGTGCAAGGTTCGTTATTGTTCATTTAAGTTGACTGTGTATAAAAACTCTCCATTAATCTTGAAACGAATCTTTAAACACATGTCAGTATACATGTGCAGATCAATTTCACTCCTTTTAGAGAACCTAGTTGCTAGTATATGTATGTGTGTACATGAATCTGTAAGTATGTCTGTTTGCAAGCTAAGCTCTTGCTTCAAGTATAGTCTTATTACCCCTGGGGAGCCCATAAATACAGTCAGAGTGCTGCCTCTGATTGAAATCTCCTTTTGTTTGCCAGCATTCAGCGCTGTGCCTTTTTTTTCTTTCCCATCTCGCTATCTCTTGATAGCGTTCTGCTCTGGGAAGCTGAAAGCACGGGCCTGAAAGACTGGACTGAGTCGCTGGCTTGAATGCGCTCCATAGTTCTCGCTGTCCGGCCTATTCATCCGCAGGCCGTGAGAGCCGTGGGCTAACACCTCCGGAACAATGCCCCAAGAAGTAATGCCCACCTTCCTCAGCCTTGGCCTCACACACTCGTCTGTCCCACGTTACCATCTGGTTTCCCTGAAACAGCTGCTTAGTCTTGCCTGTGTGACGCGCTAGCTGGCGTCGTGTGGAAGCGCTGTAAGAAGCTAATGTAAGTGCATAATGGCGGATAAGGAGAGCAAGCAGTAAAAAGCATTAAAGGCAGAGAAGACTAAGCCTTTGTTTCCCTGGCCCGGGTTACATAAAGCAGCCCTGTAGAAAGGAGGCATTGTGGCGGTCAGGAGAGTAAAGTGGGCCCGTGGCTTGTTTTTGTTTGTAAGATGGAGAGATGAAGGGATGGGAGAAAGGGAGAGCGAGAGCGAGAGATAGCATGGGACTGCAATCTTATATAAGGGACTGGGAAGAAGTGTACAACTGCTCGTTGTTTTCTTTGGTCTCGCAGATGGATGCAGAAAAGGACGATAGTTCAGTGGATAGAAATATAATTTAAAAAGCTAAAAAACAAACAAACAAAAAAATCATTAATTTCCAAGTGGCTTGCAGTATACCCAACTCAAAATTACAAGAGGTGACTTACAAAGAGTTAGAAAATCAAGATATTCTCATAAACAACATTAACAAGAATACTTAAATGGCATTGATGGTGACTCTCGTGGAGAAACGTCAAGCTACTAAATGTGGGTAAGTGATTTATAAGCAAGGTCTATGAAGTGCTTCTCATATTTATCAACCCAGGCCCTAGGGATGATGTTAACATTTACAGGGCAAGCCATTTGTATTCAGTCATAGGATGAATGACTTTTTAGCATTTACTGCACTATTTGGGTGTAAATATGTTTGACTTAATAACTATAAATAGTGCAGTACAATCACATGAAAAAGTAAGGACACCACATGAAAATCTTCATTTAAACAATATTCAGAGATGGAGGTAATATAACTAAACCAATAAAACTGAAGACATGTCTTGTATAAAAAATATTTGTACAATGAAAAAGTAAAAAAAAAAAATAGGACACCCAATGCCCTAATAGCTGTTATTTCCCCCCTCGCCTGAAATAACTTCAGTTATACGTTTCCTACAATGATCTACCTGTCTCTGACATTAACCTGAAGAAGGTTTTCCCATGCAGAATTCTTTCAGCTGTGAAGTTTCAGCTTTAGTTTTTAGACAGATGAGACAGATGGTGTCAAATTTTCTTCCTGTAAGGGTTTCCTCCTTGCACACTTCCGTTAGTGAGGTCAGGATGTTGGGCGATGACCACCCCACCTCATTCCCAACTTATCCCGAAAGCATTGGACAGAGCAGCACTCCTGAAAACACAGTTCCACTACTCCACCGCTTTATGTCTGGGGGCTTTATCCACCTCTAACCTCGCGTCTAGCGTTAGGCTGATGTTTATCTGCTCCAGAGAGTCCTATTTCATTGGCAATATTTCTCTACAGGAACTAGACAAGCTGTTTGTGTGTGTGCATTTGAACATCTGTCTGCAGTGGGCTTAACTTAAAGTAGTTGAATGTTATTATTAGAAGGGGTGTCCACAAACATTTGGACACACAAGTATCAGCCATAACATGAGCACTACATGTCTAATGTTGAGTAGGCCACTCTGATCATTCAAGGCCTGAGCTTCACAAGACCTCTGAAGGCACCCTGTGGTGTCTTGCACTGAGACATTACCAGCAGATCATTTAGAATCTGATGAATCGCAACAATGACCCTGCCACTGGTTCACCAGTTTCTTGGACCACTTTTTGTAGGTACTGACCAATGAATACCAGAGAAACCCCACCTGCCTGATGTTTCGGTGATGCTCTGACCCAGTCGGTCATCTAGCCATCACAATCTGGCCTTTATTATTGCCCATTTTCCTGCTTTTAACACATCACCTTCAAGAACTGACTGTTCACTCGCTGCCTAATATCCCCACCCCTTGACAGTTGCCACTGTAGATGAAGATAATCAATGTTTTTTTCCCTTCACGTGTGAGTACTGCAAATGTTAAGGCTGATCTGTGAAAATTGTTTACAAGTTCCACCGAGACCCTCTTGACAAAGCCAATGTTAATGATCGAAGTACAGCAAGTATCATTCTTACATGCAAAACACACAGCTGACGTCAACAATACTAGCGATATCATTAAAGTTAGCAGTGGAACAAACCTTCAGGACAAGCTGTAGGAGTGTAAGTTGCTCCTGCTAAAGATTATTTTTATATTGAGTGTAAACCATGCCCTTGCCTTGTGAAAAAAAAAAAATTCCAATGCATTCCAATGCATAAATACATTGATTTTGTTATTTTATTCGCTCATATCATTCTAACATATATCATATAGTACAAAATGCAATACTTTGTAAATGGAAAAAAAGGTTTTTAGGTGAAGTTAATCACAATTAATAACTTAATGTAGCTTATCGTTATTAACCTACACTTCAAAAAGTTTAGTTTTTTTAGTAATTGTATTGTAAATGAATTGTAATTGAATCTGCAATACTACAATGTAATGCAATGTTATGAAATGAATTGCATTTGATTGGTATGATTCTGAATTGACAGGCTTGAGCCTGCTCTTCCTATGGTTTTCTATTTGTTACTGAGAAATGACAAAAGCCAGAAAATAGAAATAATGAATTGCATTTATCTCATGTTCTACTTACAAACATGTGGTGTGGACTGAAAAATGTGAAATTTATTATTAACAATTAATATTAAGCTACATCACAATTAACGTTTTCAGGTTTTCAACACTGGCATTAGCTTTAGCTTTTAAGGGTCAAAAACCCCTTGCACTGTTTACCACTAGGGCAATTGTGCACATTATACATAAACGGCAGCTGTGAGAAGTCACAGAGTGTGCTATTTGCTTCATGGTTTCTATTATAAACGCAGACAGAATTGAACGAGACTCGACAACTTTTCTTGACAGCACTGGTGCAGGCCCAGCATCCTTGAGATTCTTTTTTTAAAAGGTAACAGGACTAAATGAAATATAATAAGTGATAGGCTAGATTGCAGGGAACCACTTTCTACACGATCCTTTTCGGCCGCTGCTGAACGCAGCTATGGTGTTTCATGCTTTGAAAAGGAGAAAATGAAATGGGAAATGAAAAGAAGGGGGAAAAAAAAGGAGGGAGCGTGTGTGAAAAAGACAGATAGCGAAGCGGCCCTGCTGCACTGGCGTCGCCTCTGGAGGAAGCAACACAAAGAGATTAACCTATTTTCATCTGTTACCTACTCTAATGGATTTCTGTATGGCTAATTCCAGCCATCTGCGCTCCCGTCTCTGAGTTCGTCACACAAAACCCATAAAAGTCATATGACCCACACAATTGGAGTACACAGGCTCATACAGTGAGGCAGACGGACTTTCAGAAACATAGTGATGGACAAACACGCAGAGACAAACACACACACACACTCATAGCAGTGGGACATATGACTGGGCATGAAGTGAAAGGATTGATTAAGTCCAGGGACAGACACATTCCCACACTGGGCGCTGACACAAATACATCACATGCTTTGCTTACAGACACACACACACACACAAGTACCGTCCACTGGTCTAGTTTTTCTCCTCAACTGTCCCTTTCATCTCGTCGGCTGTGGCACACTTGTGGTTTGGTCATACTTGAGCGCGTCCAGTATTAACCCATACTAGTGGCAGTTAGTAGCCTCTTCTAAGTATCTGTGTGATCACTATGCACCATAGTACAAGGCAGAAAGGAGAACAGTTATTCCGAGGTTACAGACGTGAGCAGTTTGTGTCTGGAACCACCGCTATATCTCTGCAGCTTAAGAGCATGGCATGGCATCTTAAGTAAAGCCATCAGGGTAGTAACGTGCTAGCGAGGCCTTGCTGGCTGTGAGCTATGTAAATGCAGTTAGCACGGCCTGTTGTTCTCAGGATTGAGCTGCTGAGTCAGAAGCCTCCTTCCTCTTTCTGCAGAAGGTGTGAAACAGAACTGATATAAACAGCTGTAAAAGGCAGCACAGACTAGCCTCATTTACATACCGAATAGAAGAATATTCTGATTCTTGAACGCTCCACTGCTAAGTCACATGACGCAAATCTGGAGAACTAGTTAAGTGCTTTAAGGCTTGTGAAAAAAATATTTGACAAGATTTTTTTTGCCCTCTCTTTTACTCTCCCCTTCCACCCAATTATTTATTTTGTTAGATCACCCTCCATACACTATCAAAACAATGCAGCAACAACACTGAAAAATCATCAGAAAAGCAAAATTAATAGCAGAAATGGCCAAATTTTAGCACTGGATAAAAAACTTGATTCATATGTCTACATCAGTCATGCAAACTTGTTAACACAAATCAGTTAACATCAATTGACGTCGACAAACTTTCAATAAACTTTAATGCAATGAAAAGCTATTTTGTGGAAAAAATAAAATTACTTTATAACCTAATCAAAAGTAGAATTCAGTTAATACAGACTCAAAACTGTCAAAACAAAACCACTGATTAATCATACTGTTTTGTGTGTTTTTTGCCACGATTAATAACCTTTGTTTAGGTTGTGAGTATTAATCACATTGTTTTTTGTTTAGTTAGTTGTGATTAATTACATTATTCGTGGAGGCTATCACAGTACATCACATTATTTGAGTAGGTAATCACAATCAATTACACTATTTTTGAGAAGGTAATCAAAGTTATCACATTATCGGTGCAGTAAGTCACAGTTCATCATCTTATTTGTGTGCATATTTATGGTTAGTCACATTATTTTAATAGCTAGTCATAATTAATAACAATGTTTTGCGAAGGTAATTATAGTTAATTTCAACATTGTTGTGTAACTAGTCATAATTCATCACATTATTTGATGTAGCTAGTCATAATCACAGTTAATCACTATATTTGTGTAGGTAGTTTAAATGATTATGATTATTTTTGTGGTACTGGCTGTGATTAATTGCATTTTTGTGTAGCTGTTCTTGATTAAGCACATTTTGTGTAGGTATTCATGACTATTCATATTATTGTGTGTGTTTCTCACAACTAATCACATTTATTGTGCAAATAATCACTGATCACGTTGCTTTTTATAGCTAATCATGATATTTTTGTGCGACTAATTATGATTAATCTAATTTGTCTTATTTGATCATATATATCAAACATACAATTGTCTCAACTGCGATTGTAATCTGCTGTATTCTGCTGATTCATGCCTGAATGCTTTTGCTTTGTTAATGATACTTCAGACTTGGCCACAGCTAGAGACAGGCTTGTCAGAGTCAGAGTCAGAGGGTAAATCTCAGATAGCTCCATACTCCCTATCTAGTGCCCTGTATGATGTACAGGCAGTTTTGCAACTTAAGACTAAATACAAATGGCTTTCTAGTAGACATATAATGCATAATTTGGAGTGCTGTGACTTGCATGACACTCCATGACTTGTGTAATGCACTACAAAGGAAGTAAGGAGCCACTTCTCAATGAGCTGGGAGAAAGACAGAGCAGGAGAGAGTGATAGAGGGACAGCCAGTTTCTCTATAATGCAGAGTGAAAGGTTGAGCTTGGCTGTATGGAAGCGAGTGTGGGATGGTGGCAGTGCTGTAGTGTGAGTCAGTGAGGTGTTGGGTTGAGTCAGATCAAATGCGATGGTATTAGGCACGGACCGCGGAGCAGCTGTGAGCAGGGCGTGCGTGTGTGTGGTGTCCAGTCCGCCACTGATCCCGCTTTATTGAATTAATGAAGCTCATCCCGGCACGCCTGAGCGCCCCAACAGAAAGACACCAAATCTCACTGTTTTAATCACGTTACACATGGGCCAAGTCATCAGGCAACACTGGCTTTCGAGTTCACTTTCGGTCCATAGAGTCTCTCTCTCTCTCACACACACACACACACACACACACACACACACACACAGCCACACACACACACACACACACACACATGCAGAGTACTAATGGCTACTGTTAGCATAAAGCTCCCGGAAAGTACACAGATGTGCTTTTACTGAGACGCTAATATCGACGGCATTAGGTGTCAATAATTGATACTGTTTTGTGGCTGTGTGCTGTTGTTCTGCTGAACACTTAGTTAAAAGTACGGTCAGCGTTCAGAGTTAGGCCTGCGCTCCAAGACACGACAACAAAGCAGATAAGTCACATGGTCTTCAGTTTCCTGAATGGCCTTCTGTAAAAAGGGCCTCCCTTAATAGCTTTCCCAACAACCATCAGTCACAGGGAGGTGAAGAAATGATGTACACCGCCCAGCACTATTATCATGATCAGCTATGTATAAGACGTTTACCTTGAATGGTGATTTCTCAGAGAGAGACTAAATGTAGTTATTGTTGCCTAGGCAATGCACGAGAAATGGAAAGAAAGCTCTATTTCCAGCTTTTGAGAAATTCTATTATTTTCTTAACAGAACATTTTATTATATATGATGGATGTTGAGTGACTCGAAGACCTGGCCCCATAGAGGCTGACGAAGATGACCGTGAGTTGGAGGAAAAAGCTTTTCTTTATGATCGTGCTTTCAGCTTTAAGGCATGCTGCAGGTCAAAACAGCATTCATGAATGACAGCTGCTTCTTTATGCATTATTTTATAAAAGGACAGTTAATATACACCTCAAGAGATCCAACAATAATCTGAATTCGACTTTTAATAATGTGAAAGGTATAAGCAATGCAGTGGTGAGGTCCAGCAGTACCATTGTTACCATTGGTTTCTTGTTCATAGCAAATATTACAAATTATTTGAAAAAAAAAAAAAAAAAAAAAATTGGAGTGAAATAATTGAAATTTGAATATGACATTCAATATTTTTTTTGTTGTTGTTGGTGATGCGTCCCGTTGCATAGGCCCATGAGTCAGGTGGCATGGACTGCATTCCATGGACTCCACATGTTTGTTTAAAACTTGCTGATGAGCAGATCAGATTCACATTAGAGTCAAATGAGAACAAGCTCCAATGTAAGAGAAGAGTATTAAAAAAACACCTGACTTCAAAATAACAAGCATCACAAATTTGCTTACATTTCAATATTCCCCCGAAAAAGAGCAGAATTTAAAGTCTTCTGTTGATTATTTCCAGTTAAACAAAAACCTTCACTGTCACACACCTCAAAATCCATAATAACCTACCTTAAGAAGCACAACCTGAAAGTTGTTCATGGCTCTCGCAGTTCCCCAATCTAAACATCAAAATTCTAAAGGATAGATCTTCAGAGAGCAGTGCAGTAAGATGGGCGATATGGTAAAAATATTAAATCTCAATATTAAATTTCATGATACACGATATTTCATAATCATCATAATATTCAGAAATGTAGAGAAACTGCATTTGTAGCAACATAAAAAACAACTATTTAAATACTCTCCCATGCTGAGTACAGTATATCTGCTGCACTTCATCTAATCAAACATCAAGGATGAAATGTGCAGTTGGTCAGTGCTCATTAAGTACTGCCGATATCCACAATATGCCCAACTATATAGTAATGACAAAATTATCATAATTTCGATAACATTTCATCATATTGCCACCCTTAGCCCAAGGGTATCACAGAACTACATGCCTTTTACAAGGAAGAAGGGAAGAAATTCTTATACAGGAATTGAAAGCCTGTGAGACACATTAGCACATCTGATTACACATAACCAACATCACAATAGACACATTACACAATACAGCGAAGGGCTACATTTCTAACTACATTTATTCAACAGCCTTGTAGATCTGGAACTAAGCTGTAAGTAAAACTCTAACTTGGAACCTGCGAAGCTGTGACAGCTGAAACGCTTTGTGGAACCGAAGCAGCAACAGATGGAGGCCTTGCAGGGAAAGTGGGAATAAAAGTAATCTTGAAGCATAACACCGCCGCTTTTGTCCACTGTTTATGAGAAATGCATTAATGACATTGAGATAAATGGTGTCAGTGAACCAGACAGAAAGAGAGTCATCAATATGCAGAGAGAGAGAGAGATAGCAAAAGCAAAAGAGAGCGAGAGAGGGAGAGAGACATTAAGAGAGAGAGAGAGAGAGAGGCTCATGATGGAGATCACCTCCCGGTTGTTAGACAGTCAGAACACACTCAAGGGTCATAGACTATTCCTACATCATTACACGCACACGCACAGTCACACTCACACACACAGACACACACACAGACACACACACACACACACACACACAAGGGCTCTGCATCATTAACACAAACACCATAATTAAACATCTCCCAAACAAAGCACACACTCTGTAATTACGCTTTCAACAGTGGCACACCACACCAGGGGGAGCCAACTAAAACATGGCCCTCTGGACCAGAGTGCATGTATATATGAGCGTGTGTGTATTCACACACATACCCACATACCCACACACACACACACTCACACACACATACACACACACTCCAAACCAAACAGCTAATGGAATCGTTCACACTGAGCCCCTCTGCTGTGTGACACTACACACACATTGAGCATCATAAGGTCCAGCGTTGTGAGGAGTGTGGGATGTCTATTGATTGCAGCAGACAGCGAATCCCCATTGGCTGTTTGTATGTGTGTGTGTGTGTGTGTGTGTGTGTGTTTTGCTGGTCATTTTGGGGTGCCCTTCTGTCTCATCTCAGTAGAAAGTGTCCCCAAATGAGGCACGACATGAAATGCCCCACCATGAAGCAGGACATATCCCATGTGGAGAGGAGAAAGACACTCATACATTTAAAGCACCCCCAAACCCCCACACACTGGATATATCTAGAGTGAAAAAGTATTTGACCCTTCCTGAAGTCTTCTATTACCACATATTTGTCATGCTCATTCAGATCTTTACTGAAGACAGAAATAAATAAATAAATAAATAAATAAATAAAGGCCCAACCCGTCCCACTGTGACAAATAATGGTACCCTTAGTCATGCAATCAACTTTTATTCTTACATCCGTCGTCTCGTCCATCCGTTTTGTCCTGAACAGGGCTGTGGCGTATACAGAGCCTACCTGGGGAGCAAATCAGTACAGCCAATTCTCCTACCATGTGTGTTTTCTGGCGGAAACCCACACAGACACAAGAAAAATACTCCTTACCAAACTCCTTACAGACAGAGACCAGTGCAAGGACCGAAACCACAACCCCAAGCCCCTGGAGCTGTGCATCACCCACATTACCTGCAGTGCAACTGTGCCACCCTACTCAAACCACCTATTGATCAAATTTAGTTGATTACTGGGTTTAATTGAACCAGACACACCCAAACTGGATTACTGTTAACTCAGTCAAATCTAAATGCCATTTTAACAGAACCTTTCCACGTTGGCTAAACTATCTCAGCCAGCCTTTTACAGCCGTTAAAACAAAGTTATTAAAATATGGCTCTGGAACTGTCTGGTAAATCTTCCCAGACGTGGCCGGCCAACCACAATTTCTTCCAGAGCTCAGCAACGACTAATCCTGAAAGACACAGAAGAACCCAGAAAACCCAAATAACTATAGGCCTCAGATAATGTCAGAGTTCATGATTCATGGTTCATTAGAATTTTGGTTTATTTATTCTTAATATCTTAATATTGAAAGTAAACTTGAGCTGTTCTTATGGATGGGACAGTGAAAGACTTGGACCTAGGATGGACCTAGGCCTGTATGCCCAATCATAGTGCACCACTTTTTTTCTAAACAAATAAATCAACTGGCCAGATAAATAGCTTCACATGTCATTCCCTATTAAAGACAACCTTATATACTATAACAAGTATCATCAAGTATCAACAAGTACTTTTCCAGAACCACTATCCTGAGCCTAGCACTACCCTGAATTTTAAATCTAACCGTAACTGCAATAACGGATAAGTGTAAGCCTGATCATCACCTAAACCATACATGGCTGTTTAACATTTAAATGCAAAGCGTACCTATTAGGCTCACATACTCATTAAGCATGCTACCATCTTTAAGCTCAAATTACTTTAAGAAGAAAATTCTTCTTAAACTTAATCTGTCTCAATTGTTATCTTAACTGAAGTGTGTTTGTTATTTCACATGTTTTGTGACATTTGAGTGTCACTACTTTTTGCTAATTTAAGAGGTTAATTTTTTAAACTACATGTATTACTGGCTGGTACTTTAGAATACACACCATACATTTTCTGTGCATTAATGGTCAATGGTTGTTGATTGCTATCATGCTGTCAAATAATTTATATTGTTGTAAGGTGAGCTTACAAAGTGCTCACAAAAAGTGAGATATTAACAAGAAACATTTATTTATTTATTTATTTATTTATTTATTTATTTATTCCCCTACCAAAAATCTCTGCTGCTCCAATGAAGCTTACTGTGCTAGGCTCACTTACGTAAACAGACTCTAAACATTCACTGATGGTTGTTACTTTAAATTAATCCCAAAACTGAATTAAGCCTAAAAACTAATTCCCAGCCTTAAGACAAAATCTAAGACACTAAAATTAATTAAATAATGGGATACATAACTGGTTTTCTACACAGTGGGGGCAAAGCAGTAAAAGATAGTGGGCTAAAAGAACCAAATTCCTCTTTAAATATAATGACATTTAGTCCAGAAAAGGTAGGAATTCTTACAACATTTAAAACATGCAGGCACCAGTAACTTTACAAATGATGATGATGTAACCACTTTCCACACAACCCCAAACACTCCCCTTAAATGTCCATAGCCAATCCATCCAGTTAATACTACATGGCACAATTAGTTTGAATGACACTCCACTGAGAGTGCAATAATTGATCCGTTGCAACGGCTCTGTTGCTAGATTTTAGTGGTTTAGTACTTGTTATTGGCTCTTTATCTTCAAATAAAACATAGTTTAATGATTTCTAATTATGATCTTTATTTAATTAACAACCATCCGTAATAAAATGACCTGTGCTTAAAGGGTAAACATACCGATTAAACACAACCAGACTTGTATGTCTCCATTTGAAATAAATAAATATGTAAATTTATTAAGCTAAATATTATTGAATGAGAGATTCATACTTCATTTGAACATTATTAATAATACTGGAATCAATATCTTTAAATTGTTGCAGTGTAGATTCTGGTGAGCTTTATAGGTAGGTAGTTTCCTTTATTTCTTACTTACTTAAATTGACTTATTTTCTTATTTATCATCCTGCATTCTGCAATTGTAGAAATGCAGTCTTGCATTAACGTGGCTTAAATACCTAAAAACTTAAAAAATATAGTTTTTTTTCTACAATTTAACAGACTTTATCCCAAAAAAAAACATTTAGTCCCCTGTCATTTTTTAAATCATACCTGGTATAAGAAAATCTTGTATCTCTGAAAGCTTGGAAATGAATGTGGATTACATTTTTTAGGTGATCTGAACCATTTTATTGGCCGTTTTGTCATGAAACATTCAAAGAACAAACTGAGAGCTAGCATTTCCAAGTATCTAATATAATTATTAAACAAAAAGCCAAATGCATTCAATTTATACAGATACACACGTTTACTCACGCACACACACTCTATCCTGACTAATTTCCGCAGACAAAACACTGGTAGGAACACAAGTGGTAATACCGTTCCTGACACTTATTATTACCAAATGAACTCAACTGCACCTCTTTCTCCATATATTTCACACTCTGCTGTTTCAGCTGGCTGTGTGCCCCTCTGCTACTTCCCACATGCCTGGTAGTGAAGCGACCAACTGAAACAACACCATTAAAACATCTGGTGAACACACTGCCTTTGCAGACAACCCTATCCTTAAAACAAACAAAAAAAAAGTGGTTACTGTTGCCCATCATGGATAATGACCTCCTCTGTAGCCTTATCACCTTGACTAGGCAATATCACTCACTGTTAATTGAATGACAATTAATGGCCAGCTCCCCTTATCAGCCTTACGAGGGACTCTCATTACCGATGCTAATGAAGTGACCATCGCCTTATCTGCTACACTTCAGCTAATGGCTAAAGGCTAATAGCTAACAGCTAATCGCTAACGACCCTGTCAGCAGTGAATGATGGCTCTGTGCCAGAGCAGACGCTAAATCTGGCCTCGTTGTAAAGCATGAACCAAACCGACATTGCAGTCGTGTGCCCTAATCTACACAGGTCAGAGGACCGGCCAGCACTAATCCAGGAGAGGTCAATCGCTAGCCCTAGCTAACCTCTTAAACCCAAACAATAGCCGCTGTCTCTCAGCAGCAGCATCGCCTGCACCAATGAACTGCCTTTGGCACCCCCTTTACGACAAAGAACACAATTCAAGTCCCTTGTTTATCTTTAAAGAATCAAGCTAGATAACCAAACACTAAGACACAACAAGGCAGGACTTAGCCAAGACTTTGCTGTTACGCTTGCAATAGGGCTGGGCGGTATGGGCAAAAATGTTTACCACAGTATTTTGCTTTTTATTCTGATTATTTTTGGGTGTGTTTGTGTCTTTCATGACTTGGACTTTCTATAGGTTGGCGGCTTATGTTGACAGAATGTAAACAATGTTTATTGTGCAAACTGAAAACAGACAACTTTTAACAAAGGTATTTACTACAAATATACATATTTAACAATTGAAGTACATATAAAAAAAATTAAACCTTTCTTCTTTAAACCACATATGATAAAACCACATATGATAAAAATGCAAAAAGTGTTTCTACCCTAGAAAGATATTTGCATTGTGGTCAAAAAGACTAGGTCTGTATGAAAGAGAAAGAGAGTGTTAGAATAGCTTTGTGTAAGTTCAGTGTAGTTGAACACGGCTCCTTTTTTGAGGATTTGCTTGGGGTCATTGCTACAGCTACAGCTTTTTCACAGAAGGCATGATTTTTTTTTTTCTTCCATAGATTTCCTGTTACTTGATTGAATCCATCTTGCCATGCACACACTGCAAGTTTCCAGTGCTAGAGGAAGCAAAGTAGTCCTGAGCATCACCGAGCCACTGCCATGCTTCACTGTAGGCAAGGTGTTCTTTTTTAGGGTATACTTCATTCTTCCTCATCCACACATATCGCATAGTCCTAAAAAGTTGCAGTTTTGTTTCCTAAAACTTCTGTGGCTTATTCTCATGATTTTCTGCAGACTGAAGCTGGCTTTTCTTGTGTTTTTTGGTCAGAAGAGGTGTTCAGGCATGGAGGCCTTAAGTGTTTAGTATCTAAAACTAAAACTTCATTGCCTGTTGTCACCAAATATTGCTACAGGTCTTTTGCAGTCAGTCGAGGGTTTTAAACCACCTGTGTTCTCAGGAATCTGGTGGCAGCTGATGATAGCTTTCTCTTTTTGCCACGGCCAGGTAGCATAGGCACTGTTTCTATGACTGTGGACTTGTGAACTGGGCTTCCAGCTGTATCTCTAGGAACATTCAGTGCCTTTGTCTGGGTTTTTTTGTATCCTTTTCTTTGTTTGTGTAAAGTCAGTGGGACCTTTGGCTGATCTGTGTACATCTTTAATAGAATAAAAATCAAGAATTTGGTGCACTTTTTTTATAAATCAACACAGGGTTAAAATGATATCTATAGGGTCTAAAATTCATACACCCACATAGTTTATTAATTCAGTCTAGGTGTTTGATGTGTTAAATCTCAAGCGCATATAATGCAACTAATGAAGTCCTTGATTTGCCACCTGAATGTGTGCTCATATGATGGATGCTATTCAGAAAGCTGAATAGTTCTGAGACAACAGTAGTCATTACAGGTGGCCCTTTGTGTTGAATTTGAAATAAAAAACACTTGTTAAGTTAGTTGAGTTAAGCTATTTCAATTATTATTGGTTGATATTGGGTTTGTTGTAAAAAGCAGAAAGTTTGTCAATTCTGCAAATAAACATATTTTGCAATTTTATTTTGTAAAATCTTTAATTGCAACTGGACACATGCCTATTAAACCTACAGTTGAATTGATGTGTCTGCCTTTTGAACACTCTTTACTTTATTCAGGGAGTGTGCAACGCTTTTCACTCCCTCTTTCTCGGACCAGGCCTCAAACAAAGCCACAGCCTTGAGGCCTATTTTGTGAAGCAACCTGTTCTCTGATATCTAGCAGAGTCTGGAGGTGATGTGCTGCTCTCCAGTGCTCTCTACAAGTATCAGCAACACCATATTCTCCCAAAGTGGCCATTGCGTTTTACTGCATTTAATTTTTGACTGTGGCTAGAAAACAGATTAGCTGCTTTTTTACCATCATCAGTGACATAAAACACCTAAAAAAACAAGTACATTAAATTACTACATTTGCACTGTAGACATTGTGACCTCTGGTTCCTATCAACACTACTGTAAAGAAATCAAGGTGGGTAAGTAGCTCTATACCAGTGAACCATTTTACATCAAACCACTTGGCTTAGTTTACATCTCAGCTTATTCAGGAAATTTTTAACTGTGGTTTTTGCCTGAATTCAGGCTCAAGAGAGCTGAAAGTTACTGTAAAGTAACTTCTATGCAAAACATAACCCAAAAGGGAGTAACCTTGATGGATGAACAACTGACATAGTCCACAGTCAGAAACTGTGGGTTCATTCAGTTCAGCTGCTCTGAGATGGGCCTTGAAGCCGCACAATCAAACCGTTTGTCTTGCACTGATATCACTCATGCATATGTGAGGAACTAGAAGCTAATGTGTGGATGGGCTTGAAGCGATTTTTTTTTTTTTGGGGGGGGTGGCATAATAGAAGCTAGCGGCCGAGGTGTTACAATGTCCTTGAGATGCTATTTCTATATGTGTCGAACACCACACAACAGAAGTCAATAATGCTTTCACGCGCACACACACACACAAATGAGATCCCCCCAGTGTGTGAGAACTGGCCAGTATAAACCTGTTCTTATCTGACACTGTTGCTTCCCTTTTTTCTGTGGTGAATGTGTTAATGCACAATCGTGCATTGAGTCTCTTTTGTTCTGAAGGAGCAAACTTCCTCATTTTACCACCACGTTCTTTTCTTCTTCTCTTTCTTTCTCTCTGTCTTGCCCTTTCCCTTATAGTGCTTCTCTATCTGTGACCTTTGGGCCTACAGTGTCGTTCAAGCAATGGAGCTGACTTGTGCACACTGGGCAAGTAGCGATAGCACAGAGAACTACAAATCCCATAAGCTACATATACGCTTGGTGCCCCTGCTTCAGCAGGCACCGGTTTCAAGGCACCAATTAGGTTGTAAAACACACATGCACACACACTCCTAGCCGTTTTAATCCCTGCAAAACCAATCAGATATGGTGGAAGAATGACCAGCGTGTGCAGGAAGTGAAGCACACTCTCCTTTCCTCTCCTCCTCGGTCTCCCTCTCTCCATCTCTCTCTCTCTCTCTCTCTCTCTCTCTCTCTCTCTCTACATGACAGAGCATAATGTGATTTTCTTGATCCTTTTTACTGTATATCACTATAGCCAGAAGAACACAGGAGCAACAAACCATGAAAGGGATGGCCAACACACACACACACACACATACTGTACTGTCCAGAAAAGGCTTTCTACTAGATTTTAGAGCATTTTGGATATGATTGCATTAGTGAGGTCAGGAGGTTGGGCGATCACAACACCACCTCACACCCAACTCCCCATAGCTCATGCTAGGGGGCTTTATACCTCGCTAGCCTATGCCTTTAGTGACTGCGCTTCAATGATTCTTAAAACTTGCAGTTTTGAGTGTACAACATATACTGATCAGCCATAACATTAGTACCACATGCCTAATATTGGACTATACCCCATATACTGCCAAAACAAATCTGACCAGATCCTTTAAGTCTTGTAAGTTGTGAGGTGGGGCCTCCATGAGCATCAGAGAACCTCCGGTGCCCATGACCCTGTCACTAGTTCACTGGGTGACCTTTCTTGGACCACTTTGGGTACATACTGGCCACGGCATACCAAAAAAATGCTCAGATGCTCAGACTACTTATGCTCGCCAGTTTTTAACACATCACCTTCAAGAACTTGTTGCCTAATATATTCCACCCCTTCACAGATGCGACTGTAGATGATTAATGGTATGACTTATCAGTATACATCTTAAGCATGCATTAATTCATTAATTAATCAACACAGTCAAAATAATATGTACAGGGTCTAAAGGTTCACACAACCACTTAGGATTGGCCAACACACAGTACAATGAAGTACCAAGAGCTCAGTGCAGGTCTGAGAAGGATGATTGAAAAAATCTTGAAGTTCTTCTAGGATCATCAGCACCTGGGAGGTGCAGCCACTTTGTAAAGGCCTGGAAGAGGACCCAAACTGTCTGATTATTTTCTAGGCATCTGGTTGGAGAAGCAAATGGCTGCTAATTGTTGGTAGTTTTACGGAGTCAGTGTATTTATAAAGCTTTGAAATATGCAGCACCTGGTATTTTTTCACAATGATGACTGTAAGCAAACCATAGCCGGAAACAGTCATGTAAGGTCCGGCTATGGCTTGAGTAAACGCTATCAGAGAGCTCAAATTGCTTGGAGTGGAGAACCTTTGCATGGTGTTTGTTAAAGCGTTACAAAAGAATGTTTCATCTTTAACGTTTAATCGCCTTTTAGACATCAGTCCATCTGACCAAGGGTATGTGTGTGTATGTGTGATTTTAAAAAAACACACGGTAATTTAAGACATTCTAAGGCCCACATGTTATTCTAACCTGTCTTGTCACAGATCACTGATGCTATGCACAGGTAGAGATATAGAAAAGCCTGTTCCATCTTTTTTTTTTTTTACTACTCCGTCCATGTTTGCCAATACTGCCCAAAAGAACCGAGCGACTGGCAAAAAGAAAGACAAAGAAAACTGAACATATTGATTTCTTGTCACAGTGAATTACTAATAAAAGCATGCGATGAGCCGACAGGGAACAACGGACAGTTCAGAAAGATGAATATTTTCCTTTTTTTGTTCCAGAGCCTCCAAAGGTGAATACTTAGGGGTTGTATAGCTCTGGCAGTGTGTGTGTGCATGTGTGTGTGCATGCATGTGTGAGTGAAGGAGTCAGTAAAAGAAGTGAGTTGGTACAGAAGTATGTAAGGAGGAATTTGGGTTTTCTTCTCTGCACCAGCGCGTTCTGATCACTCACACATTTCTGAAGCAAAGGTGACAAGCAGCAGCTTGTGGCGACACAAGCACATCACTTCTGTTCCAGTGAGCACTGAGAATAGAAACACAAACACACACATGCACAGGAGGTCGGCGATAGGAACTCAAATGTATACCATGGTATTATGGTATTGTTGCTACCCAAACAAAACTATGCATTTCTGAAGAGGTAACTTTACAGGATAAGTATAGATAGATTGGATAGATTGCAGTCTAAGTAAATCCCTGTAAAAAGTAAAGGTCTGCTGTTGTGACCTCTACAAATAAAAACAAACAAACAAACAAACAAACAGAGATGACAGTGACAACATAACAGCATTCCGCTGCAGTGGGTTTGCACCACTCCTAAGACAAAATTATTGCAATTGCACCATGAATATTCTGAGATCTTATGGTGCAGTCAGGTTCTACAGGGCTGAAATCCACTAAATCCACTAAAATACAAGTCCATGTCCAGTCTATACTGTTTTCCAGGTAATTAGAATTGAAATCTGTTGCTTACTATAGCAAATTCAAAAGGTCAGTGTACACAAGAACCCACATCTAAGAGAACTAGAGGCTATCTAAAAAAAACACTGCCCATCATTTGTGTTCTACAGAATTCATAATGGTACCAGTGCTTGGACCCCATATGATTGCCACTGGCCTAAGCACTCATAAAGAATACAAGAGTCCAGAAAAGTGTTGTAAATGAATGACAGACGGAAACTAAATGGAAACTGTCTCAGGGCGTGTTTTTACTTATCAACTTTGAGTTTGCTTAAAATGAACCCTGGTGCGATAGCTCTGTTAGTGTGGGTCGTTGGAGTAAGTGGGAACCAAACAAGCAGGCCGCGAACTCCGCTTCTAAACAAATGCTGGTGTGGTTTGTTTGAGGTATGAACATAATTTGAACAAAAGGCATTAAAATCAACCAAACGCAGGATGTGATGTCACAAGATGTGTCATAGGTGTTTGTGCACCTAAAGTGAGTCACACAACTGAGTCTCTATACAGACCAGCCCACATTTCACCATTACAACTGCACTGATTAGTGTAGCTGCCTCAGGACGTCTGTGAGTCACAGTAATGCTAATTTGTACAACTTAAACATACATCATCCAGTGAACAAATCGTGGTTTAATGCTGCTATCAATACGACGTGATTTAATAAGACAGGTTTAGGGGCAGTGATAAGGTAGGCATAGTGATAAGGTAGACATAGTAACCTTTTCACCCACCATCTGAAAGCTATTTTAAAAAAGGGAATCTGCATATTTGAAAATGAATATGAATCCCGCTGCTCATAAAAATCTTTACACATAATCAACGTCTTACAGTACATCTGTAGGTTGAGAGAACGATGAACTGCTGTTATTCTGTGTTCAGGGGAGAGAGGATGACCCTTCTTCAGAATTCCCAGCAGTAAGTCCAGCAGACCTCTCCTCTCAAAACTTGAAACTCCTTAAATCTATACCACTCTATACCAATCTTTGAAAATAGTGAATTTTGCTGAAAGGAGAAAAGTTTGTATGCATGTACTTTGGTCCTTCAACCACGATCATGATGATTTTTAGCACCTTCCTCATGATTCCATCCTATTTCACAGTTTGGTGTAGCTAACAAAGACAGCATTGTTTTCTGTGTTAAGCGCTCTATCTATTTGCATTTTGTCCAACAGACTGCACTGGCATGGCGCAACGCATAACACCACTACCTGCCAGTGAGCTTCCACACCATGTAGCAGACTGGGGTTACTATGTTGTGCTACACCAATGAGACCCTGTTTACACCTGGCATTAACATGCGTTTTGTATCTGGATCTACTGGATCTACTGGATCTGTTTACACTTCTCAGTAAAATGCAACCCAGTGTGACCCATTCAGCTATACTGTATAGTGTAACTGTAAGTTCCACCATAAGTTTCTTTGTGTTTCATTGTGTCTTTTTTGTAACTACTGACTACAGTGCCCCCACGAGCCTTCTGTCCGTACCTTGTGTTCATTTTGTCAGTATATGTGCGCATTTTCTGAAAGCTTACAGATACAGCTGGAACAGAGCCCTACCACTAGAAGTCTATATCAGTATTTAAGTCTGAATTAGTATTTAATGTTGAGCATCAATGAGCCTTAACAATATATTGGCCACAATCAGTAATACAACTAACCTCACTAAAGTCACTCTGGATAAGAGCATCAGCCAAATGTCATGGTAATGTCATTACATGTAAATGTAAAATGTATGCTTTTAGTTGAGTACTTGGGGAGAGGCTACTAGCAGTTTAGCATTTTTGAGTTTGTCCCAGTATATATAATGTACTAAAACTCATTTCTTGGGACAATTTCCCTAAAGTAATCACAGTTATACTGGTATAACCAACCAACACCAGTACCACACACACAGTTTTCTCCACAAGCTGGACTTTGTCCACCCTCACAGTGAATGTGACTGGCGACATAGTGAAATAGTGCTGCTCTTAATTTCTAATGCTGAAGTCAGATGAGTAATGACGTTGGGCATAATGAAGACAAATAGTGGAACACTCTGATCACAGGTATGACTGGAGCTGAGACATGACAGCGCAGACTCAGGAGGTGTGGAGAAGAGCAGTGTGTGTGTGTGTATGTGTGTGTGATGGATCTCACCAATGACTGAATCAATCTGCTTCTCTGCCACAGGGACAGCTCAGCTTAATTACAGTGTACTGGCCAGAGAGAGAGAGAGAGAGAGAGAGAGAGAGATACAGTACAGTGCAGAATGAGAAAGAGGACATAAGGACAAAGAGAGGGAAAGAGAGAGAGAGAGAGAGAGAGAGAGAGAGAGAGAGAGATGAAGAAAAACATTGATATAGAAAGGAAAAAAGAACATACAGAGCATGAGAAAGAGAGAAAGAGACAGAAAGAACAAGAGTAAGAGAGGGGAAGAATTTTTTTAAGCATCTAAAAAGCTCTGAGGTAAAAACTGATACATGGTCTTTTGCTGTGGCTTTAAATTATCTTAGGTCAATATTAGCCCTCTTATTTGACTGACATGTCAGCTTTACTACTTCTGTGCATGTGTCTGTGTGCATATGTGTGTGTGTGTGTGTGTGTGTGTATGTGTGTGTGTGTGTGTGTGTGTGTGTGTGTGAGTGAGCGTTTGGGGTCCAGAGGCCGGGGGAAGATACTGTTATTTTACAGAAAGGACACAGCATGTCAGAGCGCATTAGGCCGGTGTGGGCTGCGGCACGGCCGCTCTGACAGGCAACGCGGGGAGACGTGGCGTAATGAGCCGGGGCAGGGACGCCTCACTCCGGCCCCCGCCACTCAATTACCCAGCAGGCTTTTAGTGCCGGCGCGCTCCACTACAGCTAAATTACCCAGGAGCCCCCGGCTCCACTTAGAACCCGGCCGCCACTGCCGGAGCGGGTGGCTTTGTGGCTGCCCGCGCGTACACTGGCTACTCAAAGGGTAATAAGGTCGTTTGAATGCCGGAGCCATTAGACTAATACCACTCAAATGCACAAGTATCGGAGGGTGGGGAAGCGGGAGGTGGGGGGTGGGGGGAATAGGGAGAGAGAGAGAAAGAGAAGAGAGAGACACATGGAAGGTAAAGGAGGGTGAAAAGACCGGGCAGGTCTTCCGTCTGCTTTTCTCCAGCGTCATAAGCCCTACTGAATGGTGCTTAAATCGCAGGGTAGTGCATCACAGTGCAGAGAGTATAATTATAAAGGTGCTTCGAGACTGAATGTTAGCATTGAGGTACTACGGTATGGTATGGCTATGGTACCGTAAACCTATGTGGCACATGCTAATGGTAATGTAGAGCTCTGTGGACCATGCTAATAGTGAGGTAAAGGTCCATAGCACATGCTAATGGTAATGCAAAGGTATATGATGCATAGTAATGGTTTTGTAAAGATTTATAATCACATGTTAATGGTAATATTTAGGTACGAGACACCTGCTAATAGTAACGTAAAGGGAAATTGCACATTTTATTGGTAATGTATGAATACAAAGCACATGCTAATGGAAAAATAAAGGTATATGGCACATGTTAATGGTAACGTATGGATGTGAAGCACATGCTAATAGTAAAATAAATGTGGTGCTGATGTTTAGAGTAAAGCAGAGCTCTTAGCAGCCTACAAGCTGTTTTAGGTCAGTCAGCTGTGCTTAGGTACACACATACAGTGGTGCACACATGCACCTTCCGGTGTTTGTCCGTCAAAGACGGCTCTGAGGAATGAAGAGAGTGGTGCTCCGGCCAGCGCTGTTTATCACAGAGTAAACAGATGAGCTGCGAGCCAGGATGGATCATAAGTGAACCGCAAGCACACAAACGCACACACACACACCACTGGTTTTGTGGAATAGACACACTGCAAACCGGTAGCGTGTATGGTCCAAACAGTGGTAAAAAATTAGTTTAGGAGCTTCTTATTATAGGAATAACTCTTTATGTAGCCATTTTGCATTTTGTGTTCAGCTCCAGCTTGGTAGTCAACTGAGGTAGTCCAGTTCGGTTTCAAGGGAGCAGATGTTGGCGAGAAGAAATGTGTGGATCCCTGGTTGGTTCCTGTTTGTTTTGTTATGTGTGCTGAGCTTGAGCGCCTCTTCAGTGGACACTGGAACAGGAAAACCAGTGATCATGAGGCCCCAGTTGCCTTTGTTAGACTAGTCTGGTGGTGATGTGCTGCTTTCCAGTATTAACAACAACATATTCTCCTGCCACTATCATGTTTCACCATTTGCCAGATTTGAGTAGGTGTGTGTATATGTTTGGTGTATGAGTGTTGGTGTGTGTATGAGGGAGGTGTTTAAGATAATGAGTCAAGATTGTTTCACAAAACCCTGGTTTGGCTATGCCAGATTTTCATTTGGAGGAGGACACAACAGTATTTGAGGGTCATGGTATGTCACCTCCATTTACAGAAAGGAAAATACGGTTCTACATTTATGGATACCTTTACTATACAGTGTTTACTGTATATGTTCATTTGTATTCATGCTAAGCTTCAAACAAAACAAAAAAAACATCCATTTGAAACAACGCTCTTGGCTTCTCCATATTCCAGTTTGTTCTGTTCATGACCTAAGACCCTGCAGCTAGCAGTGAATAGTATTGTACCTGTCAGAAAGACCTTCACATCCACTTGTAAGTTCTACAGTAATACAGAGATTCAGATAGTCATGATGGAAGCACATCGTTACAGCAGCAGCGTGTCCTTGCCTGTCTGATAACGCAACACAATATTAAGGCATGTGGATGTGAGAATGAAGAGACTGTGAAAGGCCTTCCGAACTTCAGAACGTGCCACTGAGAAGATCACACAATTATATACTGAGTTGCCAGTTTATTGCTATACAGTATATTAAGACCTTATATCACTTATTTGCCATTTAATCAAAAAACGCCAGCCACATAGATGTACCTTGTGGATTTACTGTTACTGACTGCATCATCTGCATTTGAACATGCCAAAGGCCAAAGTGTGAAGGAAGTAGCTGAATTTGCAGGTGCATCGAGGTGTATCGTCATACAGGTCATCTGGAGGAAAAGTCTAGTTAGAATTGTGGCTGAAAGACGAAACTGACGGACAGGCACCGGCAGCATGTTTCACAGCTTGTGAATGAAAATCACTTTGCTTCCAGGCAAGAATTGCTTCTAGAAGTCAGTGCAGGTCCTTTACAACTTATGCAAAATTCCAGAAAGAACACTCCACGGGGAACTGCATTTTCATTTACAAGCCGTGAAACACGCCAGTGGTCCCTGGTTGCTAGTAACCCCACCGTATGACCGTACGCTTAGATACACCTGACAATTCAGCTACTTTCTTCACACTATGGCCTTTGGCATGGCCAAATGGCACTCCTTTTTGCCAGTCCTTAAATATATAACTATATATATATATATATATATATATATATATATATATATATATATATATTTACATTTACATTTATGGCATTTAGCTGACGCTCTTATCCAGAGCGACTTACAAGGTTCCTCGTAGCACAGAGGAGGGCCAGTGTAGTGTTAGGAGTCTTGCCCAAGGACTCTTATTGGTGTAGCGCAGCATAGTCACCCAGACCGGGAATCGAACCCCAGTATTCCACGTGGTGTGGTAACACACTGGCAGGAAGTGGTGTTATCTGTTGCGCCACACCAACCACCATATATATATATTTTGCCACCCATTTTCCATATACGTCGAACAAGACATTTACTGCACTGTACAACCTCATCTCAATCTATGAATCCCGTCACACACCACGCAGGTATTTGTATCCTGATCATCCTTGTGCAACACCATCTGCAGAAGCCTGAAGTTACTACCAGCTTAAACACGCAAGTGGGGACCTCACTTCTATTTTTACTTGAGTAACATTTTGAAATAGTACCCATCCTTTAACTTCAGTTTTTACAGGATTCTTTGTGCTAATGATGGAGAGAAAACTGACCACTTAGATGACCACTGGTAGTAAATAAAGGCCCAGAATGACCACTGTAATTCAACAGAAATGCAAAAGAATTGTATTGCTAGATATTACAGGTCAATAATATTAATGACTTGATCAGTATGAGGAAAAAGAATGCAAGTATGAAATTCATGTTTATAATTGTGTATTTAGGTACTATATGCAGTTGCTATTTATAGTTACACAAAAACACCATTCTGTTTAAGCATACAGAATATATAACATAATGTTCCTGTGTCCGCATAACAGCACTTGCTATAAATAAAGTTTCCATTACAACATAAATACAAAAAGAAAGTAGTAATATGGAAGCCAAGCCATTTTGCTGATATAATGACCAAACAAACCAACAGGTTATTTAGGGGGTCCTCTGTGGCAAGCAGACCCTGCCTACACTGCTAAAAGCCAAAAAACGGCCCTGCACTTGCTCATCCAATCTGGGGTATTAACAAGTAACGCGTCCTCAATTTGCTAAGAAGCCTTTACACTAGATATTTGAAAATATAATATTTGATTGCATTCAGCCACAACAGAACTAGTAAGGTTAAGTTCTGATGTCGGATTATTCGTTCTGGACCACACTAACGCCACTCTAACTCATCCCAAAGGTACTGGATGGTGCCTCCTCCCTCCAGGGAATACAGTTCCACTGCTCCACAGCCCAATGCTGGGGCAGGAGGTGTTTTACACCCCTCTAGCCAATGTCTTGCATTAGGCACAGTGACCTCAGGCCTATATACTACTGCTCTGAAGAAGCTGAGTAAACTACAGTAGCTGAATGCACTGATATCGTAATGCTGGTGTCTGGATACTTTTGGATAATGTTCTAGATTACTGTGTTAAGGAAACCTGGCTCCCACACACTCCAGTCCAAGTGCTGCTGGGTCATGCGTCTCTCTGTCTTTCTCTCTCTTCCCCTACTGTATGAGTGTGTGAGAGGCAGAAAGGGAGACAGAGACAGTGTGTGTGTGGAGGGAGCATATGTGTGTGTGTGTGTGTGTGTGTGTGTGAGTGTAACAAGAGATCTGTTAATTAAGTAGCAGCGGCGGCGTGCTCCTGGCTGGGCATGGATCAAACGCGGGCGTTGGCCAGCGGGCTCCCTGCCGAGCGCACATGAAATGCACTGCAGACTTTAAAGACTTCCTGTCATTAGCCCGGACCTTGTCCGCTCTCTGTCTCTCTCTCTCTCTCCCTCTCTCTCTTCCTCTCCCTCTCTCTCTCACTCTGTCCCTCACTTGCTTGCGGCCCAGACCTCTTCTGTTCCACCACAACAATGAGCACAATGACAGCACACAGAAGCACACACACACACAAAAAAAACTCCCAGTGACAAAAGAGTTAGCTATTTACCACAGAAAGAAAGAGATAGGGAGAGGGAGAGAGACGGAGAGAAAAACAGTGAAAAGCTTTACTGAAGCTTTAATTAATATCTAAGCACTTTGACTTTACCTGGGATGCATTAGTGGGTTTTGTGGGCTTTCTTTTGGCCTATACAGCTGCATACACACACACACACACACACACACACACACACATAGTACGGCCACTGGGCTGGACGTCTCACTAGTGCTCCAGTGTATGTGTGCGATGAAGGATGAGAAGTGAGGATCAAAGAGCATATTATTCTTCTTCCCCCCACCCTCATCCTCCCTCTGAAATCACTCACAGCCAATAAGAACACAGGCCTGATGTCCTTGTACTTGCTACCCAGTGACAATGAGAGCTGCCCAGGGCCATGCAAATCAATTATTTACCAACTTCTTTCTCTCTCTTTCTCTCTCTCTCACTCACGCACACACACACACATATCCACACACTTACACTTCCCTTCTACTGGAAACGTACAATTACCCCTTTCCTTTTTTTCCCTTTTGTAATGTGAATTAATGTTCCTTGTGCTTGGACATGGATCCACATTTGTTCTAAGTCACTATCATGCCGTCTAACTCGCTGTCAATTCAGGTCTGTGTCAAACGCCCCATCAGTGCCTCTCTCCCTCCCAACTCCTTCACATTTCACACCATCTCTGGGTGTGTGTGTGTGTGTGTGTGTGTGAGAGAGAGAGAGAGAGAGAGAGAGAGAGAGAGAGGCAATTGTCTTCGCTTGGCTAAGCATTCAAAGAGAATACAGGGCATTAGAAACAAAAGGCTGTGAAAAAAAGAAACAATTGGCAGCGTTATTCCTGACAAGCACAGGAATGCTAATTAATTCGATTAGAAAGAGACAATTAAATCCATGATGGGAGTTCATATCAGTCGGCATTCCAGTGTTGGCATGCCCTGGCATGTGCTTACTTCAATCCAAACTCAAACTGACGTTCAGACCATGGCTACACTTAGGCCCCCTGTAGTAATACTCCTTATTTCATGTCATGGCTTCCTCCAAAAACATGCCTTTCATTTAGCAGTGTGGTTCTAAATGATGTTAGCACATTAAAAAAAGTTAAAATTGATATATATATACATAACCACCCTTGGCTGGGTTGACACTAGCAAGGCACTGTAGCATCAACTGTATTAGGTGATGGAAGGTGTTCATTATGGAGGTCAAGTGGTCCACAGTGCTCTGTACCACTTGCCGGAATCGTCATTCCCCTCTGGCATCAATGGCCCCTGAAGCATCACTGTTAAACCGCTGGAAGCCACTCAGTGTGCTGCAACCTTTACTAAAATCTGAAAGAGTACTTGCCGGAGCCCTTGGTGTCTAATGATTCTAAATGCGTGCACATGAGTGCTCAGAATCAATCACAGTGCATCCAACAATAAAGGTAGTAATATAAACTATATGAACAAAAGTATTGGGAAAACTGTTCATTCATTGTGTCCTCTGAATTCAAGAGTATTAAAAAAGAGTTTGTCCTCAACTCTACTGTCTAGGTAAGGCTTTCTACCAGATTGTGGAGCATTGCTGTGAGGCTTTGATTGCATTCAGCAACAAGAACATTAGGTAGGTCAGGCTGTTGCATGATCACCACCTTATCTCATCCCCAACTGCCCAACTTATCCCAAGGGTGCTGGATAGAGCATATATATATATATATATATATATATATATATATATATATATATATATATATATATATATATATATATATATATATATAAACCCAAATATTATTATATTTGGTTGAAGGAGATCGAGGTCCTGAATGTATTGACAGTGGGATGTTAGGTTAGATAGGGCTAACTGTTCTGCAGTGGAATCCAGGACCGTATTTACATCTGGTCAATTTATTTGACTGTTTTTTTGTAACTAAGATTGTAACTAAGCTTTTAACCGACATATCAACATTTATAAGTCAAGTGTTCAGTGACTTTATCTGAAATCTGACTGCTATATCCCGCTTAATATGGAAATCATGAACCTGTATTTACAAGCTGTGATTTTTTGAGAGTAATTAGCTTCCTCTACAGCATTAGACATTAACATTGTGAACACTGTGAGATAGACAGCATGGTATAACTGCCACAGACATAGGCTGTATATTCAGGAACACACTGATACACAATATAAACATAGTTCTTATGTCCTTCTGCTAAATCAAACTTAGGCACATATGTCTCTATCTCTCATTGTCTCCAAATATGTGCACATTAGTGCACTCTCATGTGCCAGGCCACTGATGAAGAATAGCCCATGGGAACAAGAAAGAGAAAACCTGAGGCAAAATGATGCACATGTATCAATATCAGTGAGGTACTCAAGGTCTTTCATTGTGTACGACTGAAGATGGAGCCTGTCTCTTATACTGCACAGCTGTGCTAACGTGAAAGGCCGGAGTCCTTGGCCAGTGTTGAGGAGTTGGACCCATTATGGCATTGTGCAACAGAGCTCAGCTGGCAGAGTTTACTGTGCCCACCCCTCCCACCACTCCCATTCATACAATGGCATCTTATCTCAGCGCAAGCCTGGGAGGAATGTACTCATTTCTGCAGGGTGGAGAGGTGGTAAGGTAGGCCCTGGTAGGCCATCATTAATCCTCAGAGGTCACAGTTGTCAAGGACAATGCGATTCAATACGAATTATTTTACATAGTTATGGCCGGATGCAGTTTCTTTACCCTCTACCCCTGTGGGGTGTGATGATACACAAAATTCAAAATCTAATTTGATTGGACATGATGAAGTGGTACCTTTTTCAATATTAAAGGTCCCAATGCATGCATGGAAGTTGTTCTTTGGTGTATAAATCAAAGCCTGAGACTTTGGTTGGGCCACAAAATGCTCAAATCCATTGAAAGCCCTGTTATTTTCGATACTTCTATGGTGGACTTGTGAAAAAAAAAATAAACTGTGGTTTATGCCACTGTGTCTGTCCTAGCCTATCGAACCCTAGTCTACAATCTGATAGTGGTGCTGTCCTCTCTGGCTCCTCTGAGCACGGAGATTGTGCCCACCATTCTTTAGTCGGTATTAGCTTTTAGCTTTTTAGCCATTGCCCTGGCTGCTATATTTCACTGTGTGTGGCATTAACACTCACAGAAGTGCTTTCTCTGAACGCCAATTGTTCCTTCTCTGGTAAGCCTAGCATTGGCCTGTTTATGTATGCTTTCATATTCTTCCAAATTAGCTGTTGTGTTTAACTTCGAAAGGCTTTTGCTAGTAGGCTGGTGTCTGAAAATTGTGAAGTCATAAATAAAATGAGCCAAAACTGTTTTAGAATTAAAACTGTCCATTTAATAGCTCTGATTTGGAAATGCCAGATTTGAGGACAAAGCAGTGTTTATGGTATGTCACCGAACTCTCATTATTCAACCATGCCAAGGTTGTAAATACAGTACCATTCTAGGACTTTTTTAATCTTTTTAAAATCTATTTTAATGTTTGTACAGTGAATGGTGCTGTCTCTAACCTAACCCTACAGGAACCCACCTAACCCTAACCCTAACCCTAATCTAACCCTAACCCTAACCCTATCAGAACCCACTTAACCCTAACCCTAACTTTACCCTAACCCTAACCCTACCCTACCCTAACCCTAACCCTAACCCTAACCCTAACACTAACACTAACACTAACCGTACCCTACCCTACCCTACCCTAACCCTACCGGAACCCACTTAACCCTAACCCTACCCTAACCCTAACCCTACCCTACCCTAACCCTAACCTAACCCTAACACTAACCCTACCCTACCCTACCCTACCCTACCCTTCCCTACCCTACCCTACCCTACCCTACCGGAACCCACTTAACCCTAACCCTACCCTAACCCTAACCCTACCCTACCCTAACCCTAACCTAACCCTAACACTAACCCTACCCTACCCTACCCTACCCTACCCTTCCCTTCCCTACCCTACCCTACCCTACCCTACCCTTCCCTACCCTACCCTACCCTACCCTAACCCTAACCGTAACCCTAACCCTAAACCCTAACCTAACCCTAACCCTACCGGAACCCACTTAACCCTAACCCTAACCCCAACCCTAACCTAACCTAACCTAACCCTAACCTTGGACAAACTACATGGCTACTGAAATCCAACTCATCAAAGAACATCCTTTACATTTTTACAATGTCTTTCCATTTATTGACATCAAAAAAAAGAAAAGGTTGAACACTTGAATCTATTAATATAATTTCATGCACATGTCTATTCATCTTTGAATGTAATTTATCAATGCAATGCAAAGCAATGTTATGATAATTATATAATGGCAGTTATCCAGCATGGCAACACCACATGACTAACTCTTCACTATTAAAGGCTAAGACATGCAGAGCGTAGAACAGAACAATTCTACACAATAGCAGAGGCCTGGATTCACAGGCCTACAGAGCTTATTGTTAGCATTAAAGGTTTATCATTAGCAGAGAGAAATCAATGACTCAGACATGACTGGAATTCATCTGGTCAATGTGCTGCAGGTCTTCTCCAGACATAATTGAAGAGAATGGGCACTTTTGAGAGCTGGCACAGGGTACCTCGTCCTCTGCGTCTGTCCGGGTTCGACCTAATCGCAAGTACAAGCGAGAACAATGCTGTATCCCTAACACACTCTCTCCTTCATTTGCTTTCAGCAGCGGGAACGACAAACGCAGGCTCGCACGAGTATATCAGCTCACATGCACTGCCGGCCCTGTACAACCTGTTCAAGGCTACTGCTATGACTACGGGAACCCGCCAGACAATGGCTCAGAGAGAGGAGGAGGAAGGAAGAAAGAAAGCGAGACAGTGAAACACAGTAAGGTAGAGCAAGCAGGGTCATGAGCTGTATTTAAAAGGCTCAGGCCACTCAATGAGGCGCAACAGAAAATGTCGAACATAAGAATCCTCACAATGTATTCAGATTTCTGATGCAACAGGCATTGGACTCGCACAAAAGCATCACCTTTTCTTTTTTCCATCAAAGGTCAAGGCACTGTATAGATAATGGACCACGGCAAGGCTCTGTTGTGTCGCTGCATTACCACATACATTGAAATTCTAATTCTAATTATCACATCCTTTCAATTCTGCTTGGTCAAAGATTAGCAAATAGCTGCAAGCTTGCTTTTCAAGGTGTTATCAGTGGTTTGTGCATGCCTCCCTTAAGTGTTTTGTTAATGTCTTCTACAAAACCCTTTGCTGATAACGCATTTCTAAAGTGAAATATTAGATATAATGTAGTAATGCATGTAAATGACTAAAACACCATTTAAAAATGTATAAGGAAAGTGTTTTCAGTAACTGATTACTGATTTGGAGGTGAGAAGACCACAGACAGGCACAAGTTTGGTTGCTGACTTCTTTGTTACCTGTGTATGAATTTGTTCAGTTCCATCAGCAGCTCACTTGATTTACTTAAATGTAGTATCAATTAGATAAAATAGATCTTGGATAGGAACTGTAAATACTGGACTTCCTTGATTTCATTTATTGTTATGGTCAATAAAATATCATAACATGATCAAATGAAATGATAAAATGTATCAATGTAAATGTATTTTTTGTATAATTTGTAACATTGTATAATTTGTAACATTAGCACGAGCTCCCGTCCGATATTCTGTACTAATATATGTTAGTTTGAATAATATTTGGAATTTATGAACGAAAAGAACTTATGTAGGTTATGTTTAGGGTAAGGGTAAAGTTAGGGTTAGGTTTATGGTAATGGTTACATTAGGTTTAACCCATGTTTAGGTTTGAATTAGAGTTTAGGTGTAGGAGGTTATGTTTAGGCTCAAGTTAAGGTGCAGGTTGAGTTAAGTTTAGGTTAGGTTAAGGTTAGAATTAGGTTAATGATAATCTCACACTTGTCTTAGAGTGTGAAGAAGGTGAGTAAAATGATCAGCTTAAATGATTAAATTACTAAAATGAATGTCTACTTTAATAAGATTAAACGTGGATAATGCACATAAAGCACTGTCAGTGTGTACATAAGGAAAATTTACTTCTAGCTCTTGTCTAGTGATAATGTGTAAATGCAATATTGGAAAAGTGTTTATTGCATTGTTTGTAATAAGTTGTGAAATACAGCATATGACATAAAGATAATAAAACAACGACAGGTGCCTTAAGAAAACTTTAAGAAAATAATAATGACTTTCTTCAGAGAATATTTAGGGAAATAGAATTTTTGGTTTGGAGAACATACTTATGAATGTCTTTTGAAGAATATTTCTTAGAAAGGTCTTTAATGAATCCAACCCCTAGCAACTAGACTGGTGTCACTGCCATGGCCACTCTACAGAGAAGGAACATGGTATGTGAAGAAATCCTGGGCAACAATTAACACTTATTCATGGACTTACTGAGCTTTGTCTCAAATGCCTAGCTAGTGAACTGCCTACTTAATCAGTAAGGCCATAACACTAAAAAGTGAGGACCAAAGAGAGGGAGAGAGAGATGTTGCATTGTGGAATCTCCCTTGCTCTGTTATTATACCTCATCCTGTAATGAATCCTATTATAATTTATTAATCTATTTTGCATTGGAAATTGGCCAATTTGACGTCTAACAATGCCCAGTCTAAGGGCTGCCTAGAGCAATATTTGGGTTAGGTGGGAAGGGTATTAAGGGCCTTGCCAAAGGGCACAACCAGGGATACCCAGTCAGTCCTGGTATTTGAAACTGCAACCTGCTGGTTTAAACTATATAGGTACTAAGTACTGTGTTCATGGAAAAAGGTAGAGTGCATCAACTGCCAAAAATAGAGGAGATGACAACTGTGACTAATGAGTTTTGTAAAACAATGTTTTTAATATTTTTTACTTTACTCTTCTACTTTTATGGAAACTTCATTTGTAGTTTTGATGTAAATCAAGCTGGTAAAAAGGAGCTAACCAAGACACTCATAAAGTCAAGTGTGTACTGGAAATGTACTGTCATTGAAAAACAATTATTAACATTTTATTTTTTATAAACCAGTAAATCAGTGATGTAACTACTGGAGAGTTCGGTGGTGGGGGGTGTACTGGGGACCATGGCGAAATGGGGGAGGGTACAAAGGCTTTTTTTTTGGGACCTTATATATATATAGAAATACAGTTTCTTAACAACTTACCTCACCAGTTAGTGTTCCATCAACAACACACACACACGCACGGCCCTGATGCCTTTTTATCTCCCTCTTATTCATGATGATGAATGAGAGGACTGCTTTGAGAGGCAAAATATGCTCGAAATATGCTATGAAAAGACTGCAATCCAATTCACTCAATGTCAAAAGTTCAGATAACACTGAGTTTAAGTCTGCGAGTCTCTGTTTCTGTACCCCTGTTGTTGAATTCACTTAGCACTGCCGCTGTACTGCCTTGCCACAGGAGTTTGAAAGTGGACAGCCTTATATTTCTGCACTGTCATTAGCATTAGAGGCAACAGGAAATGGGTTCGCTCTACAGTCCCCATTGATTTCACCGCCATTGTGTGACTGAGGCCTCACACCATGATAATAAAGCCCTTTCTCTGTAAATTGTACACTGGTCTAAACTCCCTCTCTTCTCTCCTGTCCAGAGGCACACTTAAATGCACGTTCAGAACTTCCATCTTTCATACAGCCACGGAGCTAACTGAAAACTGAATGGCTGAAATTTCCAGTCATTATGGGAGAAATCTGCCAAATAACACTTTGCTAGCACAAGTGGCCTTTGTGCACTGTTTACATATTTTAATTATTTTAATATGAGGCAGGGTAAGGCAAATCTAAGGTAAATGCCTTAAATTATGACACCATTAGTATCAGTAACAGTAGCATTGGAGAACTCCTTTGGCAGAAGACATGAACTATAGGTGAGCAAGAGGCTACAATCACAGTATATTGTTTATGATATACATTGATTAGTCAAAACATTGTGACTCACAGATGAGATGGATAACGGATTATGGTCTAGAATGTATCTTACAACTGAACAGTCGGTTCTTGTAGCTGGCATGTTGGATGGGCAGGTGTAAAGACCTAAATGGAGCATCTCTGAAACAACAAGACTTGTTGGGTGCTCTAATCAGTGGTGTCTACCCACAGTTACACAAGAAGGGGCAACCTACAAACTGGTGACAGGCTTTTGGGCCCCCGTAGGCTCATTTTGCCCATGTGCAACGAAGGCTATCTAATCCAGGCTGAACCAACATAAGGGCTACTGTGGAACAAGCACATTACTGATGGTTACTGGATGAATGTGTATCAACATACACTCACACTCTGCTGTGTATGGGGCTGAATAGCTACAGACCTGTCAGAGGGCCCATGCTAACCCCTGTCCACCACTGGAAGTGGTAAACAAAGTGAACACACAAATGTCAACAGGGACATTTCGGGTATGTGTGTGCTTTTTACCAGTAGCATGTGCTGGAACATGAACATGAAATCTCCACCTCTCAACTAACAGACAGGACTTAAAAGATCTACTACTACTGTCTAGGCTAAATACCATAGAGCACCTTCAGAGGTTTTGTAGAGTGAGCTGTTTTGGTGGCACAAGGAGACCCAACAGCATGATAACCAGGCATGTGTATAACATATTCAATGATCAGCCATTAATTTAAAACCACTCAGAGGTGAAGTAAATAACATAAATACGGCACCTATCAAGGGGTGGGTTATACATATTAGCCAGCAAGTGAACAGTCAACATTTCCCAACATCATTCAACATCATCTCAACACATTCCCAACTTGCTGCTGCTAACATATTGGTGCCAGATAACACAGCACTCCTTCAGAAGTCTTGTGGAGTTCATGTCTCAACGGGACAGAGCTGTTTTGGCAACATGAGGTGGACTTACCCAATTCCAGGCAGGTGGCCTTATTGTTATGGATGATTAGCATACTGGCCGTGAGTATTAATAACTGCGTTCACTCTGCGTTCACTAGAAACTACATGATTTTCACATCCAGTTCATCTGACCTAAGATAAGATCTTTCTTTACAGTCAAATCAGAGCCAATAAGACAAATGTGATCAATCACAATTAATGTGTTTAATCACAATTAAATATTTGAATAATTTAACACTCCTTATGATTAGTTATTAAAAGTTCGTTACTATTAATAACTACTTCCTAACTTCTTATTTACAAAGAATATGCAAAAATCTTTTCAAAGCAGCAGTACAACACAACACAGACATTTCTGTTGGCTAGCATTTTACTAGCAATTGGATTCTTTTCCAATTAAATGTGTTTAAGCACACATATAGGTCTTATCTGAGTCTAGCAGTGGGCTGAACTCTTTTTGATGAGCCTCGTAAATGCCTGTGTGCTGGCCGATAAGCTATCGGACCTAGCGCTCAGATTCGACCTAAAGAAACATCTAAATCCCACTGAACTAGAAAGCAGGTCCTGCTCCATTCGGGGAAAGTTGCAGAACGACCTCAAGACAATTAAGAAAGGGGTTCTCGAGCAAGAGAAAGCTCCCTGTCTCTCCATCTGCCACTCTCTCCCACACTCTTTTCCTCTCTCCCCTTCATTCACTCTTCCTTCACTCTCTCTTTCATAGCAGGACATTTGCTCACACTTACAGGCAGCAGGGCACTTCCTCTCAAGGGCACGAAGAAGTGTGAGAGGATGATGCACTCGCAGACTGAGAGAGAGAAAAGAGAACGAGAGAGAAAGGCCGAGAGGGGGGAAGAGAGAAGGGAGAGATAGGGAAGCAGAGAGAGAAAGAGAATGAGAGAGCGAGAGATGGAGAGATTTTTGTCATGGATTGTCTCCACAGCCTCCCAGCCTAATTTAGACATTGTGCACGCAGGCATGTGCACACATACACAAACACACGCCAACTTCCAAAAACACACCCAGTTCAAAGGGTTTGGGAACGCTGGAATAGAGCTGGATTGCTGGAGTCCTCTCTGCATCACACCTCCCCTACGCCACACACCATAACACCATGCACAAAGCTTCCTCTTTCAAACCTGATGGTCTTCAAACCTCTCTTCATCTAGTGGCGGCGGGTCACATTGGGGCAGACATCGCACAGACGTTGCGTGGATGTTCCTGAATGAGTTCCCTTGTCATAGTGTTGTTATACAGCGTGATAACAGCATGCCTGTTCACACACTCACTGTGTTTATTAATGAGGGCTTTCAAACGGGGCCTTATGACCTGCTGACACTCGCTTTCTCTCCCTTTCTCTCTCTCTCTCTCTCTCTCTCTCTCTCTCTCTCTCTCTTTCTCTCTCTTGCATAGTGATCTAAGCAAAAGCAAGGGAAAAAGTGTTTGCGAAGTTATGTTACTGATCACACCACCGCTACCATGAACTTTTGTGACACTGTCAAGTATTACATAGCAAGCTGTTGCATATTACAGAGCCATCCTTAGTTTGGTATGTAGCATGTTACGTAGCATTAATGTGCACCATGAGGACACATCCAGTAGTCTAGTAGGGCGGATGCCTAGTAAGTCTAGTAAGGGAGTCACCCTTGTCCAAAGGGTGTCAGACATATGACCTGCAAACCAGAGACAGCCCAAGAAATGTTCTTAACCACCCCGTCAAAAAACTTCAAATCCATGTTCCAGTCTAGCAACTCAGTAAATCCACTCTAATCCACCCCAAACTGCACTGATCTATAGACTGAGAGTCAAACTCGGAACCTTTATTGAAGTTTGGGTCAAACTCAACACAAACTCAGAACCATCAGAAGCAGAAAGTGCTTCTATTTTAGCTGGGGGGTTCAAGTGTCAAACTCAGAGGCAGACCAATCAGAATCTCTGAGTTTTTCTCAAAAATCTGAGCAAGATAACAGCCTTAACTCTCAAATCTGGTAAAGGTTTTTACTTGGTCACAGTTTATATTATCAGACAGTGTGGAATTTACAATATCTGACACAGTATTTTTTTACTGCTACCTCACTAAGATAGGACCTGATATTCTTGATGTTCATGTTTAGCACAAAAGCTGCACACTGACACTGTTCATGAGACTGTTTGGGGTATTACAGCTCTGACAAAGGTTGTATGTAGAGTTAAAACCTTCATCAGTACACATGAAGTTGTCATTTCTCAGTAAGTTGCCGTAACACTAACACACGTTAGATAAAATGTGCCAATGATCTTTAATTCTCCATTAGCTAACTAAGAACTGCATGCCTTTTTTGAAAAGAAGAGGACACTGTGTCGAGTTTTCCAATAAAGCTTGGATGATTGTAATGCGGCCTATTATCCCAAAGTGTCAGCAATAGGTAACTAGTAGCTGAGCGTGATAGGATCGTTTCTCATCGCTTGGGAAGAGCAACCAGTGTGAGCTCCCCGGTGCCTCTACTTCACAAGGCCTTGCAGTTGAAAATAAATAAATGCAGAGGACACACATTCTACAAGACTGAGCCCAGATGAGGCCTAGAAATTGGTGACAAAGCATGCACGACTCCTCAAACCTGCCAAACAGTAAAAGTTGCTGTTTATGCACAAATAAGAACCAAGGTCCAAGTACAACATAAATTCTACTGTATAAGTATACCGTCATGTGCGTCTTTCGAAGGGACATTTGAAGAAATATTACGTATGCCATAAGTAAACTTTTGACCCTTTATGTATATCTGTGAGCGTGTTGATTTCAGAAAACCCCAGATGTGTACAGCAAATTCTGGTATTTTTACTATAAAACAGGCATGCTGTACAGTATTTCTGCTCTGGAAAAAGAACAGTTCAAAGAAATCCCTGAAAGGCCAATATCGCCATGACCTTGACAATTGTGATGTAAGGTAAACCTCCAACTGGAACTGGAAGTGATGACTTGAACTGTATGTTTGAGCTAGAAAATCACTAAACTCCTAAGGAATCTGGCCTTCCAGGGCGCTGTTTGTAAGCCCAACATGATCTTTACCTGCATGCCTGTGTCAACCCCCTGCAGCAAATGGACATGTTTCAAAAGGACAAAATGCCTACAACTTGTGAATGGATGCGAGTTGACAGATATGTACCTGAGACAGTGCTGTCGGAGCGACCACACAATCACTGCAACTGCCCATCTGTATAAAACTCACTTTTGTGTCTAGGGTAATACAGAAATGATTTATATGATAAGCACAGTTTGAACGCTCTCACAGAGTTTCTCCATACACACGCATAGATAGGTACACACACACACAAGCGCAAAAACACACACGCTCAGGCATCAGACAGGAGCGATAGAGTCGAATAGCTCCCTTGGAGCATCAGTCTCCTTCATAATTTCCCCTCCTGCTCACCTCTCTGAAGAGTGCCTCAAATAGGCCCATCACAAGTCTATCACTCTCTACCTCTCTCCATCATTACAAACACAATCAGACACTCTCTCGCCCTCCCTCAGATACTAAAATAGCCTCATTCACATGTTGGTTCGCTCCTCTGCACACACACGTGCGGATGCACATACACACACACACACACACACACACAAAAGCCCGGGCACACTGAGGTGCCGCTGCTGGCCAGGTTTCGTTCTGTGTGCTGGACGCAGTGTATTCCCAGTTTGCTAGCTCTGTCCTCCAGAGAGTGAATCAAGGGAGGGGTGTGGAGAGAAGGGGGCGGAGTCAGGAGGACCATCAAAGGTCCATCCACAACGGAGCTCATTATGAACCACAGCGCCCGCACGCAATCGCACGCACAAGCCGAACCATTCCAGAAACCTCCTTAGCCCGTCTTCTTCCAAGCTAGTACACACACACACACATACACACACACACGCACACTTTAAAATAAGGCATGTCAGAAGTAAACAAAGCCCATGCTGCTAATTAAATAGATGAGCGGTATTAACATAACCTGAAAGCCCTGGCCAATTCCAACCCCATTCTCGCACACACATTTACAGGCATACACACAGACACACACACAAACACCCCCACCCCCAAACCCCCACCACCCCACTTTAAAATTTTTGTTGTTATGATCCAACCAGTGAGCATCAATTGTTGGCCAGTGTAATTACCATTAGGCCGCGGCGGCTGGCTCTTTGATATGCTAATGAAGCTTCAGCCTCAGCCCCTGCCTCCCTCCCACTCCTGTAAAACACTCTCCTCTTGTCTGATAATCTACTAAACATGAATTTCAAACAGCCTCCTTCGCACCTGACATACAGTAGCGAGTGACTCATCTAACCCACAATGCACTAGGGGGGGGGTGAGGGTGGGGGTAGGACAGACAACAGTGCTTGAAGGAGGCCATGTAGGGGGCAACACAGGGAAATGACACAGGTGACGTGCAAGAACCGAGGGAGTGGGGGATGTGTGTCAGAAAGACAGGTTAAGACCTTATGGGCTGGATAGGTCAGGAAGAAGAAGAGGGCTGTTTAAAGCTGATCTGTCAGATACAGAAGCGCCACCTTTGTCATGCGCAAGCCACCCAACTGATGCTTCCACTTTGCTTATCAATTAGACTGCATGTCATTTACCACTACTCCCTCCCACAGTCGCCATGCTAGGTTCCAGTTCAGCCCATTTCTGCTAATATGGCTCTCTCAAGAACCTTTTAAAAGATTGTTCCCTGTTTTTTGGTGTTGTTCTCTAAACGAATCTCGAACTGCCATATATATATATATAGAGCACAATAATCATAATTAATTTTTTTCTGCACATAGTAAAAGTACAAGTACATAGTTCAAGTAACAGTCTAAAGACTGCAGACTAGGCTATGCTGAAATTTCTCGCATAATCATCAGCTTTTGTTTGCTTTTATTTATTTTTCCCCAATTGTCTCACCATTCCACCTGCTAATTCTCTCCCCATCACACAACGCTATCAGCTGTGCAGTAGCTGGGAGGGTTTAGTCTAGTATGTGTTTCCTCTGAGGAACATGAAGCCAGTCACTGCATTTTCTCCCAAACGGCCGCTAACACAACACTACTGGACAGCTGAACTCGTCTGGAGGAGAACTGCCAGCTCTGTTACATTAACTACCAGACACCAGTGATGACTGGAGAGGGAGGTCAATCCATCCCACCCAGAAATTGTTATTCCAAGATGGCGCCGCGGAGGTGGCAGCCTGTTGCAGCAGCTCCTGCTCACTTCTGAGCTTTTTCTAACATGTGAATTTTGAACCATTATGCTCTCTTGAGCACTCTTGTGATCTCCTGAGGAAGTTTGTGTCCAACACTTAGACAGTTGTGCCACTCAGGAGCAAAGAGACAGCATGCCCTGGCCATTTTACACATACAGGTTTTGCACTGCAGAACAGTAAAGTGGGCTCTAAACTAGAAAATAATCACAGGGGAAATGTTATGGCTGCACATAGAATTCTCAGATGTTTTACACACATTTACACACTTACTACTACTTTCTTGAAATGACCACTCTCTGGCTGTACTGTGGGGTTCCATTGTGTTGAGCTATTTAAATTCACAGTTTAATTGGTTGTATGAAACCAGCTAAAAGTTTGGACATTTTTGGTAATAAACCCTGTTTGCAATTGTGGCTGAATATTTCCCACTGCATCTGTACTTATTAACTATCTTTCTATATAGTTTTAGTCAGAGTATTTCCAAAATAGCAGGCCTTGAGAAAGGATGCCCAAGGTCCATTGACGGTGACCCTATCTCACAGATTACCGAACTGTAGGATCTGCTGCTAACATCTTTGTGCCAGACACTAGAAGGCTCAACTGGTCGACGGGTAAGAGCTGCTTTGACGGAGCAACAGTAGTCAGGTTGTAAGCAAAGCCATTCGTCACTGGTGAGTTTTTGTTTGCTGGACCACTGCTGACCAGATATTGTTTGGGTTCTGGACCTTTCCATGTGTGACAGCTGTGTTTCTGGTATTTTTTTACATACTTCATTGTCTCCATTGCTAAGTGAAGAGTCCCCCCCAAAAAAGAGTGTCTCTGAGCTACATATATATATATATATATATATATGCAGGGCATGCAAGGCAGGCGTTTCTACCAAAGCATCTAATGTATGTATAGTTATTGTACAGATTGTGAGCATGAAATCAATTTCCTTTGTTAGAAAACTATATTTTTGAGTGGACTGCATATGCTACCTTGTTTTTAATGGTTATTCAAGAACATTTCAATCCAAGCTGTACTTTTAGCACAATGTCGATTTTATTTATTTATATCCTCCCTACTGTACGTAGTGTGTTTGAAGCAATACCACCAATGCGTGCATTGCCTACCTGACCATATGCCAGGATAAATAAGGAATGCAGTCTGTCACCAAATTGCAATGTTTGTGAGGTGGATTTATGACAACCTGAAAGAATTTCAGCATCATGACGCTCACCAGGACTTTTTCTGTTCCACATAACAGGCCATTTTACAATTTACAACGTTAATCTACTATTTATTTATTTATTTATTTATGGGCAAAAATTGGTGTTAGCAAACCAAACTCCTGATGGAACGTTCTGCTAAATGCTAACTGGCTCAATTGAATAACAAGGTTTGCTGTTGCTGTCATGTTTCGTCACATACAGTAATATTCAAACACATATTTCTAATGATATTTTTAACAACCTCTTTGTTTATTGCTCTGGAGTGAAGTAGTTTGGGATCTTTGAACGGCTTCAAAAAACAGATTCTACAGATTACTTAGCAACTAATAATGACAGTCCTAATACTACACATTCTAGTCTTATGATTTAACACCCCTGTACAGATAACGCTGTGTGTTTTGTTGATTTTCCAGGTGAATGTAAATGTACATGAAAAGCATGGAATTTGATAAGGCATGCTCAAAACAGTCTGGTAAATTCTTTTGTTTTTGCAATACACTGAGGACATTTATGTTCTGTGTTTTTGTTACTTGTCATACGTGTTGCTCTCACCAAGACAAATTCCTTGTATGTGTAACATACTTGCTGAAATAAAGAGATTCTGATTCTGATTCTGATTTAGGTATTGATATAAAAGGATGAAAATGAGATAACAGATCAGCTAGATTTCAGCTTTTATTTGCTGATGTTTACAAAGACAACCACATTCACCATGTGCGTTGGACATTCACCATGAGCAAACACACACACACCGATATAGTATAGATATAGAGTACACATGCACACCATGATGGCCGGCCACCACTGAGACCAGAGAGAGTTAAGGGCTCAAGGGTCCGACAGAGGCAGCTTGCCGAACCCAGGTATCGAACGTACAACCCTGTCATCAATAGCCTGGTGCTTTACCCACTGATCTCAGGACTTATCACATTTATAGCTAAATGTTTAGAACATGGCACCTTCTGTGTGAACACATGCACGTTTTATGGACGGATGAGACCACAACTGACCTCTACCAAGGTGATGGAAAGGCCAAAGTGTAGAGAAGAAACCTGCTGATTAACCAAAACATAGAAGCTCATTGATCAAGCATGACTCATGAAGGAAGCAGAAGAATGAATTTAGAAGTCTACAGAAACCTTCTGTCTGCCAATCTGCAATCATGCAACAAGACAATGACCCAAATCAGTGGGGGGAAAGTGGAAGGTTTTATACAATTACCAGACTTTAACCCAACTGCTTAAAAAGAGACTGAATGTAGAAACCCCTCAAAACAAACACCAACTGAAAGAAGCTGTGGTAAAAGCCTGAAAATGCATAGAAACAGAAGAATGCAACAGTTTAATGTTGGCAGTGGGCCGCAAGGCATATTCAGCAAAATATTAAGTGTTACTTTAACTTACTTAAGCCTACAACCTACAATTGCTTTGGTTTGCTGAACCAGTGAACAGGTTTGTAGGCTTGAAGTGTTTTCCCGCTTTATTTGGTAAAAAAGGGAAAAATCCAAGCACCACAACAAACATGTCTGGGGTGGGAGCAAAAAATGAAATACAGGTAGAAGTCCTGTGTTCTGGACTAGTGTGTATTTCTATGCAATTTAACATGGAGCAACGGCAGAGATGGATTTGTTCATAGCTGTAATAATTATCTATGCAATATACCAGGATAAACCACTGTTTAACTTAAACACCTGATAGTTGGGTTGGGTTGAGGTCAGATCACATTCTCATCACAAACAAACCATTTAAGAGTTTGTTTGGGACTGGGCCGAGAGCACCTTTTCTCAAGGGCCTCTGTGCGGTTGTTTTGGTCCGCATCCAAGTGCGATCACTGTATTCACACCTTCCCAAACGAATCACGCCAAGGGTCTAAAAAGTGTTGAGAATTCACCTAAATATGAGTGATTTTCCACCGAAGGTGCCACATTCATACATATCTGGCCATAAATATCCGGACATTAAAAGCATTCTGATCTATAGTTGAATATTCATGTTTTGATCTTAAACCCGACTGTCTTCCTACTGTCATTCCAATACTTTTGCATTCACAAACACAAACACACACATACACTGACACACATATACATGTATGTGCTATATTTCACATACATGTACTTATTTGCTATAATCAAAAAAGAGCACTCTTGTTAAAAAGATCTATTTTACACACACACACACACACACACACACACACACACACACACACACACACACACAGGCAGAGGGAGGCAGGGTGGATCAGAGGGGAGTCCAGATGGACAGAGAGAGTCTCAGTGTCCCCACACCCTCACGTGTCATATGTTATCCCATCTGCACCATCACCACACGGCCCCAAACCCTTGGGAAAAAGCGTGCACACACACACTCACACAGACACACACACACACATACACACTATCCATATATACATTTCATGTATACACCTATATAACATGTATACATCATTTGTTCACATATGTACACACATCTACACAAATACACATACACACTTGCTCTCTCTTTCTGTCTCTCTTTGCACTTCTGCTTCGACACAAACACTGCAGCTGTGTCACACAGCCATTGTGTCCGAGCAGAACTGTGCAGGACGTGACTTTTATAACCTCTTTCTCTCTTTCTCTCTCTCTCTCTCTTTATCTATCTGTCTGTCTGTCCCCGTAGCTCCCACACTCTCGGTCTCCCTCTCCGAGATGATTTGCTGTAGTACTTAAAGAACTTCAGTGAGGACGTCACCTCTGCCCTTCACTCGCAGCTCTCGGCCTATTTAACACCCCGCTAAAGCACTCGCAGCCACCGCGCTCTATTAAATATGCTCTTTGATATGGGAACCCACTCAGTGAATATACAAAATACAATTTAGAGGTTAATTCATTTTCAACGATTCAATTATTGATGAGGGCTCTCGACGTGTTCCATTCCGGTTATCCGGCGCATGAAATAAGCACCATTAGGAAGCAAACGAATGCAGAAAAACTGCTGTTTCGAATTCAGCATTCATATCGTTATGTGCAGCACTGCTATAGGAGAAAAGAGAGGTTAAGCATTTAGGATGCCACAGGACCTTGTAACAAGCATGAAAGCCCATGCAAACACTGGCACTGGGATTATAATCCGTGCCCGCCGCTAATCCGCCATGTCCTGTGTAAATGGGAAGCAAAAAGTCGGTAATGAAATGTCACTTCCAGTTCGGCTGTACAGCACCTCAGACCGCATTTCAATCTGATTACATGTCTCCATCCCTGCACTGATCTCTCAGTCTCTCAGCCTCTCCTGCTATCTTGTGGTTTTGTATTTTTGTAAATCCAAGCCCTGTGTCACACTAACCCAAAGGAGCAATGTCTTTTCTGTCCGTTGTCTCAAGAAATATGTAGCAGATCTCAATCTGTTCTCTTAACCCCCACCAACACCCCCCCCCCTCCTCCATATCCACATAACTGTCTGGAGTTCTGGAGACAGATGAGAAAAGCATGTTTTTTTCTACTCTAATAGACAGCAGAAAGACTTCTGAGTTGTAGAGAAGAGTTCGAGTAGAGTTCTCATGCTTTTCTGATGTGAATCTTATTCAGGTGAGATCAGTCTGACCAAAAGAGCTAAGTCACCTGTGAGACATTAAGTTAATTAGAGTGAGAAAAGCCAAGGGTTGTTTCTCAGGAGCCGATTTCAAGAACCAGGGTACTCACTCCCTCTCATTTCAAACAGGAATGAAACCTGTGTCTAGGAGAACTGAAAAAGATTGAAAGAGGATCTCAATTAAAATATTTCTTTTTCATCTGGGAAGCGTTATGTACAGCATTGTGCAAACGTCAGGGACCACCCTTCTTTTATTTCATATCCAGTCATGGATATTCCATTTTTCAGAAATGTCTAAGGAGATCACAGGTACGCTACTCTACTCATATAAGTAAGAAGAAAGTTTTCACAAAGAACAATTAAAAGACAAAGAAAGAAAGGGAGAAAATGGGAAACCTAATGACAGTGCAAGATCTGGTAGACCCCCAAAAAACTGCTCCCATCAGAGAAACAGCACTTAAAGCTTCACTTTTTAGCCTCGCCTCAGAACTGAAAGCATCCACAGGTGCAAACCAATGATATGGGTCTAAAAGGATGTGGAGCTGTTCTAAAGCTCATACTGAGATGTTGAAATGTTTACAGATCTGCTGGATCTGCTGGACCTCACTGCATCCTATTAGTTTAAGTGGAGAGCTCTGTTGGACTAGCAGGCGAAACGTGACCACGGCATGCACAGGAAAAGTTCATCAGATATCCACTTAATGCAAATAAGTCCACATTGCATTTAGGCAGTCAGGCGAGGGTAGATTACTTTTCAAAAATGTCAACACATTCAAGTTAAAGGACATAATAATGGAAATATCTGGTTTTACACAGAATTGCAGAGATTGGAGACTTAGCGAGAGTCGACTAGACGCCTTTTTTATGGTTTAACTTGAGGGTTGCTTGTTAAGGTGACAATAATAATTATAAAAAATATATATAAATATATATAAATGTAGCATTTGTGTATGCCAGATACACAAAGATAACACATTATTAATGCAAATAAATTCGGACAAAAATTTAAGCAGAAAAGCAATAGAAATGGCCTCCAGTGGCAAACAGAGATCTGGCACAGCAAAAATATGGTGTCAAAAAGTGCAACTGGACTGCTAAACTGAATTTTGGATGTGTAGAAAAATCTTGCTGCTGATTTCTCTGAAAAATTGAAAATGAGTAAAAATGGAAAGGTGGAAATTGTAATAACGGTAAAAGCAGAAGGCTAAAAATGACCAGCCTGTTCTTAATGGCCGCAAATTAAATAAATTAAGAGTGGGTCTCTGACTTTTGTAATACCATGGCCATGGGTCATTTCCACCTAGCCCAAATAGCTGTTGCATAAATTCTACCTGGCAATGGTTAGCTGCATAATGATCAACTGCATGTAGGCTAATGATTCCCAGCTAATAAAACACACTGGGCTGAGTTGCACTGCGCTGCAAACAACGCATCCGAGATGAAAGGGGAAAGAAAAGGATTTGGGAGGATAGTACAAGGAATCACTCCTGAGTATTCTTTTAAATCATCAGCAGTTGTGTAACAATTCCTCCTGCTAATGGGAGTGTTTTGTTGGGTTTAATGGGCCTAATTGGCCAGGGCCCAGCAACGCTAGTGAAGGTGGAGAATAATAGAGATACCTGTTCTCCTCCTCTCCCTCTGTTCAGCTTGAGGAGAAGAAAGCCCCTGAGGAACAGACATTACCTTACCTCACATGAGGGAAAGAGAGAGAGAGGAGTTTTTTTTTCACCTGAATAAAAGCAGGTAATGTTTATGCATGATGCACGCTTTTTTAAAATCAAGCATCTGTGGGGTTTACTTTGAATCACAGCCTGACTGATATACCGTTTGGCCGATTAAAAGGTTCCAGACATTTATGAGCATCATCGAAAATCCTGCCAACTCAAATATTCAATAAAGTAAACACACTCAGGAATGCGATAATGTTTGCAACAACTAAAACATACTTCAGTGAAACACCAGCTTTAATGTTAGAGTTAGAGACTGTATCCTTGCTTTGGGAATTTTAAAGCCAATGCACCTTTATGCTTATGATTTAATGCAATGATTGCTGACTGCTCATTCTACTGTACTTCATTCTACACAACCAAAGCTGCTAAACTGCAATACAAAAAAATCATATTTAAAAACTAAAATATGCAAAATACTGTCAATATTACTAATAAGCATGTATTTGTATATGTGGTCAATTTCTAATTCAGTGTTAGTATGAACTCAGCCCATTACATCAACTGGACTTTGCTGGACTTTTTAAACACCTCAGCGTCACTGCTGGACAAAGAATAGTCCACCAAACAGAAATGACCAGCCAACAGCTGATACATAACATTATATAGATTCCATGACCCTTTGTCCCTATTTTGTCTGAGTTGCACCATGTCTGTGTGCCAAGTGTGGACAAAAGGGGTATAAAGTCCCCCAGTATTGAGCTGTGGAACAGTGGAAGCGTGTTGTCTGGAATGATGGTGCTCCATCAAGTACTTTTGAGATGAGTTGGGGAGTTAGGGATGAGGTGGGGTGGTGTTCATCCAACATCCTGACCCTGACCATGCTCTTGTCACTGAACGCAATCACATCCTTACAGCAATGCTCAATGAATTAGCAGGTGTGCCAATACTTTTATCTCTATATTCCACATTTATAATATCAATCAGTAGAAGTAAACCACTTAACTCCCCAACCAATCAGCACAGTAACATCATCATCAGCACAGTAACATCATCAGTAACACTGATGCTAGTGGCCTACTGATAAAAACTTTTAAGTAATTTCTCCCATTATCTTCAGCCACATAGTTCCATTCAGTCATGTTCATGGTATAATTGCAGTAACAGAAAGTGCTTGGCTGCTCATAAACGGACTCTGGTAGTACCTGTAACTGGCAAAAAGCTTAACGGCTAACTATGCAATCTTTTTCCTAGATTGGATTTAACACTACTTAACGCAACTTAGTGAACTTACACATCTGAAACCCTTAACAGCCATTCAAGTAACATTCTTTCATATATAGCGGCACATAAAAAAGTGTCATACTTCTCTCAACAAGTAAATTATTCAATATATATATCAAGTCCAAAACATTCATCCATTCACCCTTGTGATTAAAGTAAAATTATGAATTCTGCTGTTCATTTTGACCAAAACTCTGTTTTAAGTTCAGCAGCACACAGGACGTATTTCCAATAATCTTTTAGGTTTGTTTAGATGTTTGAAAGCTTCTGACACTGAATTTTGTGGTATAGTAGAACAGTGCAACACCAACCCAGAAGCCTTTCTAGCAATCCTACAAGCAGTTCTCTCAAAAAGTCTTCTTGGTCTTTCAGACCTCAACTTGACCTCCAAAAGCCTTGTTAACTGCCATTTCTTAATTACATTACAAAATAAGGTAATGGTGACCTTCTTATAGCCATCTCCTGGGTATCAATCTTTTTAATTTTTGCTAGTAATTTTTAACTGCTTAGAGGAGTCCATGGCCCAAACCTTTTGCTGATAATGTCTTGGTGCCAGATGCCTCAGATAAGGTGCTGTGTGTGCCACCATAACAGCTTACTTTACAAGATCAATCTTTTGTCCTGTAAGTTACAAGGTGAATATGGCACAGATTCGTCTTGTTCCAGTGCATTGCACACTTGCATGCACATTGCTCCAAAGTCCAGTTATGACAATTGCATGTCCACTGTAGGGGTTTTCAACTCGTGCCACAGTATCCCACAGTTGCCATCAGTTTGTGGTTCAACCTTTCCTCAGATTACTGTTGGTAAGTACTCACTACTGCCAACCGGAAGCCCCTCTCAAGCTTTGCCATTTCAGAGACGCTCCAAACAGGTCATAGAGCTATTGCCAGAACGATTTGGTCTTTGTTAAAACTGCTCAGGTCTTTACACCTGCCCAATTAATCAATATAATATAGACACAATTTTGCAACCACATTCATCAAAAGACCAAAACCGCACTGCAAATATGTGAAAAGGTTATTCGGTGAAACCAATAGAACAGTTCGGCATGCTGCACCCTCTGCTCTACATTACCGTTGGGTGGTAGGGTAGTTACTGTCATTCGTAGTTTCTTTAGTACTGATATCTGGGACAAATTGTTATGTCATGCATCAATGTCTAAACATGACTTATAGATATGGTGAGATGTCAGGTTGTCAGTTGTTGATCTCTTAAATCATCATACGTTACACATGTTGTGTGAAACATACGCCACATTATGAACCTTTATTCACAACCAGTTCCAACAAAGGGAGAATGCGATGGGTATTTGATTTGGCAACTGGGACTGCTTCTTTTGACTCCTCCAGAAGGTCCTCTCACGCATTGTTTTGTCTCAACATAAATTGAATTGAGGCAACTACAAGCCCCGTCACCCAGCCCGCATCACATGGAGCAGGACTGCATGCGTGCTGGATATTGCCTGTTTATATGATAATGCAATTGCCATGCTGATGAGGGACCTCGGCCGCTGCCTGCCCTCTTATTACCGTGCATCACAAGATGCCCGCGCCGTCCCACAGAACATAACGGTATACAAGGAATGGCGTAATTCGTTCAAGAGGCTTGTCCCTCCGCATGAGCATCTACTCACAGAGAGGTCTGTGTTCATGCAACATGAGCAGTAATGACCGCATCCGTTCATGTACGCCAATTAGCTTGGAACAACAATGCCCAGGCGAGGTGAGGGGAAGCTGGGCTATGGCTGGAGAAGGGAAAGGGTTGGAGAAGCGTCGGTCTACGGGGACTTCTTGCAGGGAAAGACTGGGAATAGAGTGACGCTGGGCATATTGGGCCCGCTGCTCGACTGGGAATATAGGGGACTACTGCATGACAATCTGTCACCCCCCAGCCAGGGATGCTAATGACAGATGATGTGTTCCCGGAGCAGTCCACAGAGAGACAGAGAGGCAGGAAAAGATTCTGAGACAACAGACTCTGAGACCCAGCGTTAGAGGTATGCTAACATGCCTTAGCTGGCATTCCTATATTTTCATTTAGTTAGCACAACCCTAGTTAGCATCCCTCTAACAATCTTCAAATTACAGCACCAAGACCCAACAAGATGTGTCTTCTCCAGCCCCTTTTACAGCACAGAGCCCCAGCCATTTGAAGCCTGCTGGATTCTGGCATCGGTTCGAGGCTGAGCAGCACTCAGAGGAAAGGCATGCTGAAGGCCAAGACCCGTCTAAAAGCCCAACCTCCATCCCTCACGGCTCTGTATAATGCTGTGGACATTCTGCCTCCATTATTCCATATGTATTTACAACCCAGGGGCCCAGGGCATGTAAACAGGCACTATATTAGTGGGCACAAGGAGTCTGGACACACAAAAAGCACAGTGCCGATGAGTCGTACATCTCTTCTGTTCAAACACGGTGCTGGACGCATCTTCCATCATGGCTCTACTGTTAGCGGTTTTGGCCAGACAGCTGCTTGTAGTGTAAGTATTCTAACAGAGTAATGGGTATGCACATGTACACATAAACAGGCATAGAAAAGAAACGTATGCTAACCTAATCTACCTCACATTATTAAGGCCTCTTATAACTGCAAGTTAGCAGCTTAAAATGACTAATAGTAACACAAGTTGCAGTGTTGCTGTCATGTGCGCATTCTTTCTAAACAACTCTTGCAAGGTTGGACATGTTTTACAGAATGCTCAAAAAAAAAGTAAACATTCAACTTGTCATCTTGATTTTATGGACATAGCTTGAGGCTATACGCCTACTGCGCTTCTGTAAGTAGATATGGTAAATGCAATACCATGAAAAAGTATTTGCTCCTATATTTCCAAGTCAGGACATCGCAATCTAGGTCACACCACAATCCCTACTTCATTTCTTTAGAGCCATTTAGATGTGGACTACCTCTCATCCAGGCCTGAAGTCAGCAAGCCACCCAATTCAATCATACTATCACCGCCATGTTTGACTGTTGGCATGATGTTCATACTGCGGAATGCTGTGTTAGTTTTACATCAAATAAAACAAGGCCTTTTCCCCAAAAAAATCAACTTTTGTATTATCAGTCCATATAATGCCATTCCAAAAGGCTTAGGGGGCATGAAGGTGTTTTTTGACAAATGTAAAATGAGCCTTCATGTTCCGCAGCAGCTCATGGCAAATTCTCCAGCAACAGCCAAGCTACAGAAGCTAGCACTGTAGCTTTGTTAGCTTCGCTAACTTTTCTCATTCAGTGAAAAAGGCATTTCTGTCAGAGTTAATAAAAACCTTCACCCAACCAGGCAACAGCTGCTACGAAGGAACACATTTGTGGGCAAGGCAGAGATAGTCAGTCTGAGTTATAAAACACTGATGATGTAGGGTTTTTTTGTGTGTAAGAGACACAAACACTCCTAAATCACACTCACATCACGCACATCAAGGGCTGACATGCGCTTCAAAGACTGCATCCCTGTAGACATGAGTCAGGATGTTGCACAGTCAGCGAGGGTCGATAGGACCTCATCCAAAACAACTTTCCAGCTCTACAACTTCCCGTTAAATGGAATACTTCCTGCCAAAGCGGGTCGCCGTAGGTGCACTTTCTTTTAAGCACATGGAGGAAGGCAGGTCGGAGGTCGCACAAGTGTGTTTACACCAGAAGCCTACACTGTTATGCTATCCTGTTCTTCGAGCGCTCCTCCAACGCTTTTATGAGACGCAATCTTTCAATGTTTATAGTCCCACGGAGAAGAAACCTCCGGGGAATTTTTTTCGGTCATTTCCATGAGGAGATAGTTGTACTTGTCCACAGCTCCTGAGCAGTAAGGAGCTGATAAACATGGAAGAAGTGCGACCTATTGACCGAAACGTTCTGTCAAGACACAGCAGCCGATCATTTGCGTACTGGACAGAGAACATATAGCTACAGAAGGTTCAAAACAGTAGCTGAAATTTTATAATGCGATTTAATGTAGAAATATGCACATTTATTCTACGAACACTTTTTTGTACGTATCCCTCTAAAACACCTGCAAGCAGACACAGACGCGCACACACCACAAGCGTTTTCAGAGCTTCATGCTTGGCTATCTTTCCTGGACAGTGTCAGGAGCAAACCCATATGTCATACAATATGATGCCCTGTCAAGCGTGCACTTGAGTGTATTTGACAGAAAAACAATTTGATTTTCGGAGTGGGGCACTTTCCAGCTGACTGCATCGGCAGCTGAGTAGCTCGGCAGTGACCCGTGCGCTTGTGTGTGTATGGGTATATAGACGCGCGTGTGTGTGTGTGGTCAGGGTACAGGCTGGTCGCAGAGGGATGGTCAGGGGCGACTCTCTCAGCTGCTGTGCATTGTTGCTGTAGACACACAATGCACCCAACACAGCCCTCCAGCTGACCCACTGGCCTTTCTCCCCCCCCCCACACACATATATATATATATATATATATATATATATATATATATATATATATATATAGTACAATGTTTTTTTCAAAAGTCTTGATAACAGCTAGGAGAAGGGTCTCTCAAAACAGCTTCATGGCATGGACTCCACAAGATGTTGGAACCATTCGTTTGTGATTGCCAGTTTTTTAGAAGCAATTGATAATTTGAATGTTTTATTTTTAGATCTGGATACTGGGAAGATGTCTGAAGAACACCAGGCCCATTGTCATGTTAATAAAACATGTTTGAGATGACATGCTGTGACATTGCCCATTATCATGCTGGAAGTAGACATTAGAAGATGGATAAATTGTGGCACATAAAGGGATGCACATGGTCGGCAATACTCAAGTAGTCTGTGGCACTGTGGCAAGCAATGATCAACTAGTATTACCCAAAGTTTGTCCACACCACTGTTGACACAAATAAGGTTAGATGGATTTGTGTTGCTGGTGCCAAATTTAGATCCCACTGTCTTTGTCCCTCAGCAGAAACAGATTTATCAGACAAGGCTACCCTTTCCAGTCTCCAGCTGTCCAGTAAGGCTGTGCCCACTGCAGCCTCAGCTTTCTGTTCTAGGCTGATAGAAGTCGACCCTGATGTGATCTTCTGTAGTCGACCCTGACATGCAGCCCAGTCACCTCAAGGTTGGATGTGGTGTGCAGTGTGAGATGCTTTCCTGCTCATCACAGTTGTACAGAGTGGTTATCTGAGTTACTGTAGCTTTTGTGCATTTCTACATTATTCTATACTATACTGCACTGCTGCCACACGACTGGCTAATCCGATAACTGCATAAATGAGATGGTGGATGTTTTTCTAATAAAGTGTTCAATAAGTGTATACATACATAGGTGAGGGTCATGACTGGGAACTCAGCCCTTGCTATTTGACTGAAAAGCCATTGCTGGACCACAACTGTGCATTTCATTGGCTGACATTCATGTGTATCCATGGAAACTGCTTGCCCATGATGACCGCTATTAAAGGAGTCACGATGACAAAATGAACCTCAGTCATAATGCTGATTGGTTGAGGACTTTTTAAGGCATTGTATACAGCCACATAATAGATTTGTTTACCCACGATGTTCTGGCCCAGCAGGGTGGGGCTTCCTAGCAGAAAGTGATAAATAGGCAAAAAAATAGGCTCTGACCTACTAACAGGCCGACAGAGACGAGCACTTGTCTTCGGACGACAGACCCATTGGTGAACAGCTGAATCCTGAGAGCGGTTGGATGGAGAGAGAGAGGCAAAGAGGGATGGGTAGAGTGAGGAAGAGAGGAAGACAGGTTTCAGTGTCCTGAAATAAAAACAATGGCACAGTTGGCCAAAAGCAACACCCTTGTGTTTTTTAAAAGAGTGAGGATTCTACAGAAGAAGAGGGTATTGTCTGTGTGTGTTCACCTGCATGTAAAGAGCTTTGCTCTAATCTTTATGGTAATAGAGTCTGGCGGCCACTTGGCTGCAGGCAGAGCAGATCAGGCATTAATAGAAAGTAAATGTGTTTGTGGAGAAAAGGAAAGAGTCACTTGAAACGGGACTAATTTATTCCTTATTGAGTTGAGTGTGTGTGTGTGTGTGTGTGTGTGCATGTGTACAATAACAGTAGAGCTGGCAACCACTCACCAAATGCCACACACAAACATCAACATCTACTCTTCACCTCCATACAGGTACCTTCACCTGTCAATCTTGCTTTATATGCAGCGAACCCGCCAGACGTCAAACCTCAGCACGGCGCTCTGCTCTTCTCGCTTTCACACCCCTCTGTCTTATGTTCATATTCATAAAACGACACAAGCGTGCACACACTTGCGCGAACGCAGAGCTCCATATATTACTGTTTAAAAAGGTCAGTGTTTTCTCTGGCTAAGCGCCCCGTGCCTATTGATAATTTTATGCATAAACAAATGGCAAATTTGTGCCACATAAATATGTATTAGCAATTAATAATGTCCCTCGTCAACGGCAATGCCAGGTGCATGCAAAATTCGCCACGGCTGCGGCGCCGGGGCTGGTGCCTTTGTTTCCCCCGCTGGTCTCTCTCAGGTCCTCCACAATGGGCAAACAATGGGCACCAGTAGCTGGAGAAAGCCCCTGGCAGTGCGAGGACACCACCATCGCCCGAGCTGTGCCAACCTAATGCGGGCAGCGTCAGATGGGCGAGAGGGCAGCCGCACAAAGCGAGGTTTAAAGGGACATTTACGGGCTTTTAAAGAGTCTTATTTGAGGGTTGGCATGAGGAAAGCAGAAGCGGGGGACTGAGGAAAGGGAATAATTTGCCCGTGTGTGTGTGTTTATGTGTGTATGCGTGTGTGCGTTTGCAGGCATACGTTTACACAAACGCACACATACACCTGTTTAGTCATCGCAACACCTGGGAGCTGTGGATGCTGCTTTCACCTGAGGTCTCTACAATGGCACACACATGTACAGGGACAGAACTGTAGGGAGAAAATCCTCTATAATCATACTCCCATTATTACACACACACACACACACACACACACACACACACACACAGTCCCACATACACACATAGAGAGGGAAAGGGAGAACAAAAGAGACAGTCGCCCCATTGTCTCTATGATGTTTAACAGGAGCAGATAAACACAGTCAAAATGATAAAGTATCTAACATCATAACACACAGAGACTGTGAGTGTGTGTGTGTCTGTGTGTGTGTGTGTGTGTGTGGGAACGAGACAGAGGAGGAAAGGGGGCTTGTGTAAGCATTTGTATCAGAGGAGCTTATTTAGGGAGAGAAAAAAAGATATAGAGATAAAGAGAGCAAAAGAGAGCGAGAGAGAGAGAGCGAAAGAGAGAGAGAGAGAGAGAGAGAGAGATTAACAATGACCAGCCAGGAGCTGTGGTCCACACACACTCATCTCTCTAATCACCACACAGATAATACCAACAGAATGCGGCTCCGGTAATCATAATGCCACCGTACACATCTGCCTATTCATTTCAGCTCTAATACAATAATAGCATTGAAACATCTGTTAATGAGGCTCAGTGCAATCAAGAATGGGGGATTTGATACGGCATCTGTTCCCCAGAACCTGAATAAGCCGGTGTCTTCCCACAGAGCGCTAACCAGTGTTTGCTGACCCTGAAATCCATCCCATGCCCCCTCCCACCCCCCACACGCACACACATTCATATTACCATGTCAGGATGCAGTGATCAGATTCCCATCTTTTTTTTATTTTAGCTTGGTTTCGAAAGTAAGGCTAAGTTCACACTACAGGTGAAGTGACCAAACTAGTTTTGTTAGACAGTTTTCCATATTTCTTTTTCTTTTAGCCTTTTTTTTTCACCAAATTCAATGTTCACACTTCACACACATCTTTTTAATGTGACCTATATCTGACATTAGTCTTAACAGTGTTCATGCCCCTAAACTGATGCGCATGCGCAAAAGAGCAATGTTTCAATGCTTCATCTTTGCCAGCATCACAGGAGTTATCAACGAGTTCCAGTGGCTCAAAGCTAGGTGCTAGAACTCATTTGATTTACAGCAAAGCTTGTCTTTGGTTTGCATTCTTGGTTTACTCAGATTTCACTTTTAAGCTTTTTATTAACTTTTAATGTGGCATTCTGAAGAGCACCCTCAATGCTGTCATCTATTACTTCTTCTTCTTAGCACATTTATGAAGAGTGTTGCATGTCATTTGATTCGCATGAATTACAATCTGGCTATTCAGACAGAGTCCCATTCCGCGTATCGGATATGTATTGGATTTCAACACCAAATTGGATTTGAAAATGTCAGATTCAGTGTGTTTATTGCCGTTCACACTGCCACACAGGTAACACATCTGTGTTAGATATGACAAAAAAGATTGGATTTGGCCCACTTTTACCTAAATGGAAGTGGTATACTGAGGTAACAAAGTCAACAAAACACACATTTATTATTATTAATATTAGTACAGTTGTGGCTGAAAGTTTACAAGGGCATTAATGTCATGCCAATGTTGACCTTTTAATGACTTTCCTTATCAGAATTGTGTACAACATACATCCTCAAAAACAACACGGTCTGAAAGAATACACAAACTGTCACCCTCAGCTGAGAGTAAACTGGTTTGGATGGTCAAGAATAAGACCCAGCCATGAACTAGAACCTGCACGAACACCAGTGTGTGACTAAGTGATTTTTTACCATGAACTGTGAGGCTCCAATAAAGAGGCCCCTGCTCAAAGAGAGACACCTTTGAGGTCGACTAAAGTTTTAAAGAAAGCAAAGGCCTTCAGGAGAAACGTTTTATGGTCGATTTATGGATGAGATAAAGATGTTTGGAATGGGTACATTATACAAAGTGGATGGAATAATAAAGACTATCTTAGAATTGTTCAGCATAAATCATAAGCTATATATGGTTTATGCTGAATTTTAATTCTTTTATATGGTAGATATAAAATCACTTTATATAAAAAAATATTTTTTATATAAATCTTTACTGTGCATGTTTAAGGTGGGAGATACTTCAGGTTTCTGCAGATGAGGTTACACAAGGATGATAGATAAAGGGCTATAAATACCTGCAGGGTGGCATAGTCCAGTGAACGCCTCGCTCAATGTGTAGAAAATGTGTCACAAGGCAGATGCTAATGACTCGCAAAAAGGAGTAATTGCATTTGGATGTGTCAAAGGCCATAGTGTCAAAAACGTAGTTGAATTTGCAGATGTATCAAAGCATACATTCATAAGGGTCTACCAGCAGTGGCAAAATCACAGGCTACTGGATATTCTCGTCAGGATTGCGGCTGAAAGATGTAACTGACAGACAGGAGCAACTCTGGTAAATAGCAATTAACACGCCACTGTCCATGTCACAATGTGTCGCTAGTGTCATCCATGGTTATTACCACTATTAGGTAAGGTAGGTAGCTGGTAGCTGTGTAGTTGCTACTGCCTGTTATTTCTTTACTTCTATATTCTACAGAAGTTTTGACGACTCTTTCGAGCTCCAGTACCTTGTGTTTCATTTTTATGCTGAAAATGGACACACACACACACACACACATTTAACTGGCACTCGTCTTAGACAACCAAAGGCTAGACAGGTTGAAAAACTGTCCAGGCCCACAGGGTTCAATTACCTGGGTACCCCCTCCCACTTACCCCCACTTCTTTTTTCTGACTGGCTCCCATCCCCCCAGCCTCCTACATACTCACTGGTACACACTCGCTGAGGTGCTGCTTCCTGTCCCCAAGACTGGAGGTCTAGGAGGCTGGTAAAGTGGAGCTGGTGGGGGGGGTAGGGCGGTCAATGGTACAGCAACACAACTCTCATGAAAGGGCCATTGTTCACAGAGGTGGTCCCAAAGAGAGACCGGGGTGGGGTTGGGGGGGTTAGCGGGGGTGGCTAATCACAAGGCGGGCCGCAGCACGCAGTGGTAAATATTTATCTGGAGGGATGTAAACGGCCAGCCGGTGTAATTTAGCGACAGGCTGTTCCTTCCTGCGTGGTGATGATGTTTAGTCTCGAGGTGGGGAGAGGGGACTGAAGAGGGGGGTTAGAGAGAGACAGGGTCCTCTCCTCCAGATCAGAACCTGTCCACACCTCCACTCCGGACATAGATGCGACTGACCAGCCTGCTTAAAGAGTTGAAGAGTGCTTAAAACTACCAGTACAGGACAGCGAACAACTTGCAGCTGAATTTCTCTTAATAAATTCTCAATGTTGGTTTTGGAAACGTCCTGGTGTTCCTCAATAAAACGTCTCTAAGGCTACAGAGGATGGCCTGTGGGCTCTTTAACATTTACTCTGTTTTTTTTATGGTACTTTGTACTAATACACAGTTGAGGACAGCTTTTAAGCACTGGACAACAAGACATCTACAACATCAACGTATGTGAATACAGTACAATTTAAGCCCCTTGTACACTTCAGGCCAAACATTTAGAAGCTATTATAATTCTGAAAGATAGCAAACAATTCTAAGTTAATTAACATCAAATGAAAGATTTTGGCTAAATGGTGGAAGGTTGATGCCTCTAAAGTCTTCGTTACCTTAAGAGTGATTAACTCAGACGTGTCAAATTAGGAAGTTGACAATACTTAAAACTTGGACAATGCGATGCTTTAAGGGTCAACAAAGGTCAACATTAATCCTATGTCAGCTTATTTCTAGCTGCTGATAAATCACTTGAACTCTAACAAATAACTAGATAGTTCGATTCCATGCTTTTGGCCTGAAGGTGAGGGTGTTTCCTCCTCCACCTGTCGAGCAGCAGCTAGTCTGATCTTCTCCAAGTGGGCGTTGACCTCTAGGACAGAGGTAAAACACTTCAACATGACTGTGGCATGACAGGCTTGACTAAAACCTGCTGTTTGTTCTGTCATTCAGCCGTTTCCCGCACATGTTTCACTTCCTCTCTCTGCCTACTAAATTACAGGCTCCATCCACACCTCCCCATTCAGCAATACCCCCTCTTTACACCCCTGTCTTCCTTACTTTCCCTTCCTTTTCCCCTTTTTTCCACCTTTGTGCTCCTTCCATGCTGTACACCCCCCGTTGCTTGCTAGAAGATTTAACAGTTTAAAGGTATTTAGACATGCCTTCTAATTAATTAGCACATCACTGTGGACATAGAGGTCAATCGTCCACAGAGGTTCTGTATAGAGTCACTGCTTGGAGACTAGGATACTCTGGAGCCGTCACAGATGAGCCTAAGAGCCTAAGGATCTGTGAAGCAGTGGAAGTGTTGTCTGCAAAGAGGAAGCTCCAGCCAATAAATCCTTTAAGAAGAAGTTTCTCAAGGGTTCTTTAGTAAAGCCAATGCTCAATAGATTCATGCCCTCGTACATAACCTTATGAAAGCATGAAAGGTTCTTTGCAGGGTTCTTCATATGCAAGGACAACCTCTTGTACATGGTTCTATATATAGCACCAAAATGGGTAATACTATTTAGAAGCCTTGAAGCACAGGTGTACATTCAGAGTGGCAATTGAGGCATTTGTGATCCAGGACAAATCATCCAACATCAGTAACTAACCTCACTAATACTCTTTTGGCAATCAAATCCTCAAAGTATTTTTTCAACATCTAGTGTAAAGCCTTTCGAGAACGATAGAGGCTGTTACCGCAGCAAAGTAGGGGGCAAGCTCTCTATTAATCCTCTTGATTTTAAAAGAATGAGCAGGTGTCTACAAACTTTTGGACATTTCTTTCCTTTTGGCAAACTGCTAATCTGATTCGGCCGATGCTGATTGGTCATCAGTTTTCTATGTGATGTGACAAATCAATGTCGATCCACAGGGTTAATATATAAAAATATTGGGCTTGGATGGCAAAACGTCAACAAGCCGTCACGTAAATCATGCAGATTTCAGGTGGGAAATTAGTTGGTAATTAGATGCAAAGACAGGTTTTTGCAACAGTTTTAGTAAAATCTGGTGTAATTATTCATGTATTTTCAATGTCATTTGTCATTCTCTACACTTGATCTCCCCCACCCCCCCTTTATTGTTCCTGCTAGATCAGCTTTACGTGAGGAATTCACGTACACATGCACTTGCAAACATAGGGAGGCACACGCATGCACACATAAACAGTCATGTACACACACACACACACACACACACATATATGCACACACACACACAAACAAAGGTCTGGCGGGGGCAATGAGAACATCAGAAACTCGTGAAAACAACAAGGCCAAACACAAACACAAACACGGTTGGTATGCACTTCTCCTCGGAACACTGTACAATGCTGCTGTTTGGGCCAGAGCTGGGCAGCAGATGTTGCTGCTAATGTCTTAATAAGATAAAAGCTTCCAAATGACTCACTTTGGGGGGGAAAGAGGGAGAAAAATCATTCAAATTGACATGAAAAATAAAGACCAAGCCTGACCTCCATTCGACTCAATTTAAAAAATATATTTCTCTATTTCTCTTTTCCTCTCTTTCTATCACACACACCCCAACTGCTCCAGCTTAAACAATGCTAACTCTTGGCCAGAAGTCTCATCCTCTGAGCTCTCTCTCTCACTATGTCTTTCTCTACATTTCATTTCAAACCAGTAAGCTCAAAGCTGTGGGCTACACAGTCTGACCTTTACCTGTGAACCCGGGTTGAGCGATTCTAAATTAAATCTTTTAAATAACCTAACAAGTGGAAAACAGCACATTCTGTGGTCTCGTTCAAAGAATCCAAACATTTTTGTAGCAGTGTTTCTGAATATCTCTCCATCCACACAAGACAAGAAAAGCAGCCCTCGCATGAGCATGCCGGCACAGCAGATGGCGCCGACACCTCTCAAAATTTGATCAATTTAATTCAAGCAAGTAAGCCTAACAGCCAAAATAGACCTAAATGCAACACAAAGCTTAAGCACATTTACCAACAACAAAGATTTTCTCAGTGTGTTTTGTCCAAAGAGCTGGCCTCCAATGAGCTGGCCTCTATAGCCACAATATATCAACAATTCTGGCATAATAACAATATATATATATATATATATATATATATACACCACCATTTGCCCAGTACCCATACCCATATCAGGCCCTTATGAAGATCAGTCAAATTACAACCTTTGCTCAAACAAATGCTTATACATTTCCTAATATTCTTTATTTATTCTTTATTTGGGCCGGCCCGTCAGTATCTGTATAACCAAGTGAGTATCTGTATAACCAGTTGAAAACACTGTCAGCACTACATGCTTCCATTAACACCCTAAAAAGCCTGAAAGTGTTATTGCAAACTTCTTTTACCAAACAAATAGCCACACTAGTTTCTACAGAAGTCCCTGTAGTAACTGAATAATGCACCTTAGTGTGTATTAAGCCTTGCTGTGTTAAGGTGTTAATAAGCTGTAAGGCACAATCATGATGGCCTCATGCTGAGAGCAGCAGATCAAAATGAATAGATTTAGATACATGAAGAGGTTACGTGAACATTGTAAACATTACAGAATCAGAGCTGCTATGCGGCTAGCCATTATTAGTTATCATAGTTATCTTTCATAATCACTGTCCAAAACACAAAAGCAGGAGTCTGCATTGCTAGGAGGGGGTTATATCGCAGGTTCACAAGCGTGTCGTTGAACATCACAATCAGCGAATAGAAGAAAACTCGTATGTTCTTGGTGGAATAATAACATGCCTTAAACTCTCTGTAAAAGACACCCTCAAGCCATTAGGCTTTAAAGATAAATAAATCGTGCAAACCTATGATGGTGACGCATTGATGAGCAGCCATATCAGCTGGGCTCAGGCGCTGGTGAAGGAGTTTTATCCAAATGCACAATTTGTACACTGTTATGTGCACCAGCTAACCCTCACTCTGCAGCAGTTGTGTTCAGCAAAATGCTCCGCTTTAACTCCTTTCTCCACTCTTTTCTACAGCTGCCTCCAACCGGCCTCCAGCCACTCAATGGAATTTCAAAAGCAGAACAGGGAATGGTGTTTGGCAGAACCATGTGGACTGTCCAGATAAGATATGAACAGAACAGAAGGATGGGACAGTGTTACCATACCTGAAGTCTGAGGAATTCCTGAGCATGAGGAATTTCTACAGTTTTAGCAGTTTTTCAATGAGCTGATGCCAGAAGTCAAAATTCTGTATAAGATACAGATGCAGCCCCGATTACCAGTGCAATGAAGAGCTTAAAAAAACAAAGCATTAGTCGACTGTGGGAGACAGCGGCTAAATGAGTTCAGGAGACAGAAAACACAGGTACTACTCAGAGATAAATGAATACTGCTGCTGTAATGAAAGAGGCTTGTGACACAGTGGTAGCACAAGTAGAAGAGAGAGGAGAGATTCTGTAAAGCCATTACCTTATTGAAGCACAACTTGGTGACAGTCCTCTCTTCAGCAAGTTTACCAAACCATTTCCTACTGGTGAACATGGCTGTGCCGTCAAAAAAATCGGCCAACCAAATAAAGTTAGGCTCAGAACAGGCATTAAGTTTCAGCACAATCACTCCGACCGAGTTGCACACGATAAAAACACTCCCTCAGCTTAAACATACTTGCTATGCTATCAACTGAAAATGACTTCATTCGTGGATTGCCGGACTTTGACTGAAAAGTCACTGACAATTTTGCCTTCTGCATCTTTTCTTTGCAAGCACTGAAAGCAGCATCATTGTTGAGCCTATTTAACATTATATATATATATATCAAATTTGGCTCTCCTTGGACTAAGCATTATGGTACAACATTACACATGCCACTAAGGCTAACTTGTTTGGAGTTTGAAGAGCTTTAATCAGCCAGTTAAGAAAAATAGAAATGACACTCATATGGTTTAACTTATGGTTTGTGTTGAGCACAGAAACTGTTATCTGTTATATCTGATATCTTGGCTTTTTCTTATACAATTTGTCTGTCTTGCTGTCACTGTTGACGGTGGCTGGAACTTTTCTGTTGTTTATTTGTTTACTTCGACTTCTTTCACTAGAATCTGTGGCTATGACTGACACCCTAAGATGCACTGAGCACTGGTCATGGATATGCATTAACTTATTAGCCTGTCACATTTTGCCTGTCATAACGTCAAGTTGCAATATGATGTGTCTTCGTAATACAATGCAATGAGCTTTCTAATGCATAACTATATAAAAAAGTCTAAAACTAAGCTTAATCCATATCCAGGAAACCAGCACCAGGAGTCCACTGATAGTTGTATAACATACCTCAACAGCAGCATGTAGCAAAACAGTACCTGCAATATGACATTTTCTCCATATTGTGCAGCCCTACTGTGTGTATGTGTGTCTGTGTGTGCACTTTTGAGCTTGTTCGGTTGATGCAGTGTCTAGGCAGAGAGAGGCCACACAATAGGCTTTCAGAAAGAGCCAGCTGAGCTGCAGCCCATGGCCATGACCTTCCGGCAGCTTCCTTTACCTGACGAGGCCTCCTCCCACCACTTGCCTTTCTCTTCCCTCCGCTCCCCAGCTACTCGGCTCCCATTAGAGTAACGAAGAAGCACAGTCGCTAATCAATACCAGTGTCTCTTCCTCCACTCTTCTTTGTGCCTAAAATCAAGACCTTTCCAAGCGAATATTCCTCTGCCTGCAAGGAAGCGTGACGCTAATGGCGCTGGGTCGCTGATTGTCAGGTGGGAAGAAAACACTCTCTGACCTCAAAACAGGAGAGGGCTTGGGGCAGTATGTGGGACTGCTTTTGTGGACATACTTTCTTGGTCTTGGTGATTTTGACCCTGTAATAGAGCACAATTTAGACACTGTACTATATGTCCACACTCTGCTGACCTCTCCTGAATAGCTACCAAAAGTCTACTCATCCACGCTGTCCTGCATCTCTTCTCTTCTATTTTTTTTTTTATTTTTACATTTTCCTCGCTCTGAACTAGAACTGTCACAATTAATCTATTATTCAATTTAAATGGTACCTTCTTGATGAATCTGCAATGATTAGCTGTCAATTTGCATAATAATGATGCATATTATGCTCTTTTACAGTAAAATAAAAAAAGCATAGAGCCTGGTAGACGCAATGTGCATTGTACACTGAATAGACAATAGGAATTAATAATGATATCCAATGTCACTGACTTTTTTGAACATTAAACAAGCAGCAGCATCAACAACTCACTCCAGCTTGCTCATGCACTTTGCCCTGCAGGCCGCAAGTTCGAATCCTGAGCCATGCCGCTTTGCCATCAGGAGCCAGGGTCTGAGAAAGCACAGTTGGCCAGTACATGGTGGCCTGTCCCTTCATTACTCATAAAGTGATGTTGGCCGACACAGGCATCTGTTAGTTGGTGTGGCGGAGCTGACGACCTGGTGCTTTCCCTTTAGTGTGTTGGCACCTAATAAACAAGTAAGTTTTTTTTATTTCTCCAATATTACGTATTTGGACGTTGTTCATAGTTAGTTAGTGTTGAATTATATTTTATATTTTATATTTTATATAGTATTTTATTTTTCGCAAGTTTTTAAAATCTCTGAATCCTTGGTTATTCTTCAAACAACTGGTAGATTATTTGGTTGCTATTATACTCAGTAGCAGTGACAGCCCTAGTTTGAACAAACCTCTATAAGTAACCAAGCTCCACCTTTTTTCCTAAATCCCCTTGCGTTGTGTATGTATCCATTTATCGCTCCTAATGGAAATCGAGCATAGGGTACAACAAGGCTTCAGTGCTGTGGGTGAGAGCCTACCACCAGCAACAACTCCCCCTTCTCTTCTCCGGGCCATTTTAATTCCAGCCCAGCACAGTGACAAACACTCGTTAAAGCAGATTAATTCCACAAGAGGATTACACTCCATATTAGATAATGAAAGGAGTGAGAGAGTGTGTGTTTGTGTGTGTGTGTGTGTGTGTGTGTGTGTATGTGTGTGAATGAGAGAGAGAGAGAGTGAGAGAGAGAAAGAGAGAGAAAGTGAGAGAATAGCAATCAAATAAAGGGGCTGATAGTGGGTATTTGATCCAGGGGAACAAAGAGCTAATCCAGGTGAAGCACAGCTAGAGGAGGCATAAGGACTGTGCATGTAAGTCTGTGTGTGTGTCAGTCTGTGTGCTGCAAAGAAGCGACATCTGGATACGCCTGAGCCTTTTTAGTCTCCGCTGACATTGGCCGAGTAATGACACTGACCTACAAATGGGAAGTTGCAGCAAAATACCATCCACACCATTGCTTTTAGCGTAAAAATAAACATGGTGCTTATATACGGCAGTGTGTAAAGTGTCAAGCTGTGGCTGGCAGTTAACGTGCGGGATGTTCTGCGCGCCGCCTGTGCAGTGTTCTCAGCAAACCGAAGCCCTTCTCCATGCTTACAACTGGAGATGATGTGAAAATAAGCAGTTATGAGAGAAATGAATGGTGGCGGTGTTTTCACGATCGGCCTTATAAAGACAAATCCTTCTGTTAAAGAGCTAGAGTGTGTGATGTCTGTTTGAAGACTCGTCGGTGGACAATATGACAATGATATCATGATAGCTGAAAATGATAATGTTTACCAATATGTTGTTTTTCAGACATTTAATAATAATGCTACAACTAATAATAAGTAGCAACATAAGGCAGTGTCAAAAAATGTTGATTTTTTTTAATAATATCAAAAATGTAGAGTAGCTGTGCATCACTACATACTATAGATGCCCCAATCCAGTTATAGTGACCCCTGATTGAATGTGAGTCTCCCAATGCTGAGTATCAGTCAATACATATCTGATCTGATCTTTGAGTTTGTAAAAATAATATACAAACACACACATAAGATGTGTTGCTAATAAATACTGCAGTAAAATCACTTTATTTTTAGTAACAGTTTCTATAATGAGACATTCTGGACTGATTGATTTAGTTTAGTACAGACTTTTCTTAAAATGACTGTTTTATAGTGTATTTAACTCCTTAAAGGTCCCTGTAGTTACTGAATAATTGGTCTTAGTGTGTAATAAGCCTTGGAGTGTTGGAGGGGTCTTATAATTCATTCTAACTCTTCTTATTGACCATTCAGCTACTAGTTCCTTTAAAACACTGTTCAGTGTTTAACAGTCACAGTGTATGTCATGTGTGTAGTGAGACACACTCTGGACTGATATCTGTTGTTTGTCTTGCAGGTTCTCCCTCTGTGTCTTTCCCAAGTTCCTTAGTACACTTACGTCACAGTTACATGACATCACGCCAGCTCTGAGGGAGTTTTTTCTTGTCACTGTCGCCTTTAGCTTGCTTACCAAGTGTTTTAGGTTTTTATGTTTTGTTGACCTCTTACTGATTCCTGTAACGCTGCTTTGTGACATTGGCAGTTGTAAAAAGCACTATACAAATTTATCTGTTAAATTTGATTTGATTAAAGCTGATGGTCATTTTACATGTTCAATTATTAACCTGTCTGTTTGTAAGATTCCTTGTAAAGTATTGCCAACCTACTGCTGCATACCAAGCGTTATCTACAGTTACATGTATGTTACATAAAGCAGACACTTTTATCCAGAGCGACTTACAAAAATGTTTAGATTCTGAATATCCAAAGCTAGTGACGATAAACTCAGAATTCAAGGTACTTATCTCTGTGTTGACCTTGATTTGCCCGTCATTTTCTCTTTTGGATTTCCCTCTTGCTTTGGTTACCTTTTTGATTGTCTCTTGCCCATGGCTTTGACACTACTCTTGTGATCTTGCTCTTTACTAATAAACAACTCCACGTTTTACGTCCGCATGCATCTGGTTAGCTTGACTAATGTTACAGTAATTTCGTTTCTGATGATACTGTCATATTGCCCACTCCTTCAGCAAAGCTAATTTCCTTCTACTTTTATGGTCCAAATCTATGTTTATCATATTGGTGGCACACTGTCATTTGTCTGAGGTTTGAGTAATTTCCCCTCTATGGGGCAACCTGGCAAGCCAGGATCAACAACGTTCCCACATACTGAGACTTTCCAAATCCAGCCATCACTCACAGGTCACTGGGTCCATTCTCACAAAGACAGGCCTTTTGCATGGCTTAATTGTGGAACCTTTTCTAACAAATACTAACGCTTGCCCGTGCTCATGGGTTAATTTGGGCAAAATGAGCAGAGGCTCCGACAATTTTGGTTTAGCACAACGACAAGTGGAGCTGAGGTTTGGTGTTATGGATGAGCAAATGTTATGGTGCTAAAATATTCATTTAGTTATTTAATGTTGTAGGTTATATTAACATACGACTTCCAATCAGCACAAGTATTCTGTGTATTCGATTATTTAATGTGCTTGGTATTTGCCTCCAAAAGGCATTCTTGCTTGCCCATATTTAGCTAATTATTACTTTAGATTAATCGTTGAATTAAAAATGGCAAACATGAAGTCAAACATAAATAAATTCAATTCAATTTAATTCAATTTTATTTATATAGCGCTAGCACTTTTAACAACAAATGCTGTCACAAAGCAGCTTTACAGAGATCTGGGTCCGAGCCTCTTATGAGCAAGCTAGTGGCAACAGTGGCAAGGAAAAACTCCCATCCTCCTCAGGTCAACACTGGATCATAAGCAAAATCAGAATAAAAACAACAATAAAACAAAACTGAATTAAAACAAAAAGGTAAATATGGCATCAGGCCAAATAAATAAATAAATAAATGAGACCCTGTTTACCCCTGGTTGTTCCATGTGACTATTGTAGACTGTGTTAGTCCTCATTGTTTTCTGTTCTACTCATAAGACAGTTGCTGCTTTCAATATCACTGTTGTTAATTTCTCTACCCCAGCAGAAGATGGCTGTTTAGAATGATTGATTATGGCCCATGTGCATAAAAACACAATGTATTGTTAGGAGATGATAAACGACTAAGTGACAGTTAACCAAACTGCTGCTTTATTTAAGCTAACTAGCTCAACGTGAACATAACAATATAGGCTAAATGTAAAGAGAACCCGGGAGCAGTAAAGTGGCAGCAGTCCATGGGTGGTCTCTTCCCCATGAGCAGAACAGCAGAGGAGGGTGCCGTCATGCTATTGGGAAAGGTTCCAGCTGTCGAATGTAGCTTTTGTATTATAGTCTATATAATATTTGGATCCTCCTGTAATGGTTTGTGATCCCACCTGAACCAGTTTTATAGACAAGACAACCATATTCACTATTAGTGTTGGACAGAGATGAAATTTGGCCTCAGCCTTTAACCCATCCATGCAATCAACACACACATACACACTAGTAATTATACTCACACAGTGACAGAGTAAGCACACATGGCCGGAGCAGGGAGGGTAAACGGCCTTGCTCAAGGGCCAAACAGTGGCAGCTTGCAGAGCCTGGGTATCGAACCCACAACCCTGTCAACAGTCCGGTGCTCTATCCACTGAACATGTGAACCAGACAAAGAACCATTTAAGAACTGAAACAGTTCTTTGAGTTGTCATGCAGTTTCATGCAGAGGCATTGCCTTTACTAATGAAGCCCTGAAGAACACATTTTTGTCTTTGTTTTTGTCACATGTCTTTACAGAGCTTCTGTCAGAAAAGGGAGACCTGAAACACAAGCTACCTATATTAAGCCAATAAAACACTCATAATATCAAAAGTGAGCGCTATTATAACACAGATACTAAAATAAATTAATTAAATAAGGATCTCCCCAAGCTTCTGCATCTGAATTTAACTCTCATCTGTGTTGCATAACACACATGTAAGTTTGTATTTAACACCACCAACCCCTCTTTTACCATCCACGCATACCAGTTTAGGCATAGCTAATCAAATCAGGAGCACCTTGCCTCACATGCCCCTGTCATTGGGCTGGAGGAGTGAATGCACAACCCAGGCAGAAATAATCAAATAAGCGACTGGGCCTCTCTGGCCCAAATGAAAAGCTTCCTGTCACACAAGGTTAGGCCTGTGCACTGTGCCTTGCACAGAGTGCATACCCAAGGCCATGGACACACTTTCCAGGTATTCTTTCTGTGGTGAAACTCAAATTGCCACACATGTACTTTTACACAGGAATTCAGCTGTTATTCATAGGAAAGCAGTCAAGTGTAAATGTAAACTAGAGTCACTGTCACAGGAATGCAGCAATCGACCTGCATAAGACCAAGTACCGTTCCCGGGGGTGTTATTGTGAGGGAACAATTCAATAGGAGCCAATACATTACTGGCATAGAGAATATCTTGATTACTTAATTATTTAATCATGACTTTTCAGGCGGGCAACTGTAGCATAAAACATTAGTAGAGTGAAGCAACAACAGAAGGAAAGCCTAAAATCAAAGCAGAACCAGAGAAATGTCCCAATCCATTTTTTTCTGATCTGATTTGACTACCTTAGTGTTGAGTATCAGTTAATACTGATTTGACAAAGTCTTCGTGTCTCTATGGGTAAACCATCCATACAATTTATGTACAGTGCTGCTAATGAATACTGTAGTAAAATCACTTTGTTCTAGTAAGCAATTTATATCATTTGGAATTCTGGACTGCTTTACTCTGTTTGGTAGCTGACTATCGCCCAATTATTTGGTAACTACAAGAACTTCTGTACAAACTGGTGGGGCTGTTCTTTGGTAATAGAAGCCAGTGGTCCATAAGCTGTTTAAGAGGTTAAAATGGTGCAGTGAAATCACTTCATGTGTGATATGTGTATAGTGGAAATTTACACCCTCTGAACTTATTTAGTATTTTTCTTGTTGAGCACTGACGAACACGCCCAATAATTTCTACAAAATGCTTGCATTAGCCTGCCCCTCTCGGATACGATAGTTTATTTTTTTACCAGCCACAATTCAAGAGTAAAGACATGGTGGGAGGGTATGGGATGTCCCACTGTAAAACAGTTCCACACTGCAGATTATAAACTGTTCCGTTACCTTCAGAGAACATTCCTCATTGCTGCAAGCTGTGAATGATGTGGTTTAATACCGCTTAGAGGACACCAGAGTGCGCTCTGGTGGAACAGTAAAGGCAAATGATCCGAACTGGTTCAGGCTTAAAAGAGTCGATTCCATTTAAATATGCCTGGATCGCAAGCCAATGCCACTTTGCCATCAGCAGCCGGAGTCCTAAAGAGCACAGTTGGCCAAGCTCTCTCAGTGTAGGGAGATGACACTCTCTCTCTTCATCACTCTCAAAGCAATGTTAATGACATCTATTAGCTGGTGTGGTGGGGCTGAGGACCCGATGCTTTCCTCTGAGCGTGTCGGCTGTGATGTCATGGTGAACAATGAGGGACCCTTTGTTTTTGAATATGGTTTGTTGCCATGGGTTAGAAACAGCTTTGCCTCCCCTCCTCTTAATTCCGGATATAAATAGGGTAATTGCAATTATTTTTGGGATGGTCTTGCTTCACTTGTGCTCTTTAAATGGTGTCTGGGAATCCCCTGTGGGTGTTGTAAGGCCACATGGACAAAGGATTGTAAAAATTGATACTGAAACAGAGAGGACTGATTAAGAAAACACTATCAGAAGCAAGTACAGTCGGTGTCCCCCTACAATGCCAGACTCAGGGGAGTCTTCCCCCGAAAGCCGTGTTTTACATCCAAACTTACACGCCACGAGAGCAGACATGTTAGCGCAAAAGGCGGCGGGGTATACCAAGAGGCATAAACACCGCGCATTCTCTCTCCCCAGAACAGACTGGAATAAGGCAAACATATGTGGCACGACTAGACAAATGTTCACTCCGCAGCATTCAAACTTTGGATGAAGGATGCACTGTCAAGAAGAAAGAGAGAGAGCGTGCGCGAGAGAGAGATAGAGAGAGAGGGAGGGAGAAAGCAGTGGAGAAATTGTAGCAGTAACTAATTGTTATCATTACGCATGTTTGAAAAGTGTTTTCAAACAAGCAATCAAAGTCTGCCTCTGTAATTAGCAGAAACAGCGGTGTCTGTGTTTTCCTGCGCCGTTCGGCTTCAATCTGAGAGGCATTAGATAAATCAGATCCTTTTCCCTCGCCGAACAAAAACCTGTGTGCCGGCCGCATTGTGCAGGAGAGACAGCTTGACTGAAAACAAACTGACATAAACCATTTGAAGCAGAAAAAAAACACACACAACAACCTGTCAAGAGCGAAATGCCTCTAATTTTTCTGTCATCTGCCAGCAGTTTAACAAGAGAGGAGCGTTCTGCCCCCTCAATTTTCCTCCCAGCCATCCGCACGCGCGCTCTGAGACAAACAGCAGCCACAGAGGGGAAGAAATCTGCTCCTTCTCTCTCTCTCCTTCACTCTCTCTTTGTCCTCTACCCTATATTTTTGCTCTCCTTCTATTCATACCATCCCCTTCACTCATAAGCGCCCTCTGAGACGCTCTCAGCCTGGACAGCGTGTGTCTGTGAATGCGTTTGAGTGTGTGTGTGTGTGTACTGTACGGGGCTGTAGCAGACAGGCCGCACTGTGTTTACGTTCCAGAAGGCATGGTAACACTAATGTGGCAGTGCACTGGCTGCTGCAGCGATAGTGTTTATGTAAAAGGCTTCTGCTTGCCGCATTACGCTGATGCTGCTGTCGGCTTGCGTTACCTCGCCTGCTTAGCGGCCCGGCCGATGGGCCCCGACAGCCCAACAGGGCGGATGAAGCGCTTAACTCTGCACAGTTAAAGGCACAACGGCACCTTTGTTCCACTAACTAGAAGCCTGACGAGCAGATGAGGGCGGTCGTTTGGTGGAGAATGGGGGTTGAAAGGTGCGTGCAAGTCTGTGTGTTTGTTTCTCTTACATTTGCAGGACAAAAAGGTCCCAATGGGATAAAGTGGTGTTTACAATAGTTTATGTTGTGGGTTTTTTTTTTTGGTTACTAAAAAAAAAAGGTGTAGGGTAAGGTGTAGGGCTTCTTTTACATATATACATAGTGCACATGCATATTGTCACTGTCATACCAAAACCTGGTATCTCCAAAATGAAAACTTTTGAGAAAAACAAATCTTACTAATCTAACTTTCAATGGGGATCAATGCAAAAAAACATTTTTTTTTTCAAAATTCCAAGTCAGTTCAAGCATTTCCATTGGTCCATTCATCACACGGTTTTGATAAACATGATTAAGGTGCAAGGTTCATGTATGACCTTGATGATCTATGTATCATTGACATAGTATAAAAACCAAACCTGTATTTGTGAGAATGTCACCAAGTCAGCATTCATATGTCCTATCTGTCGGGCTGACCCACTCAGATTCGCAGCTCAGCATCCGGTCTTTCTTTTCTGAAATCACACAGCAAAGGTTCTGAAGTCTGTTTCATCAATAATAAAGACGAATACAAGTCTACAAAGCACAACCTCCCTGAAGACCCTGTAGCAGCAGTTTGAGACCATGTTCTGAATGCATCACTAACTAGTAAGAGCCTTTCAAACATACTGGGCCAAATTCATAGAACACACCATCAGATTTACTGTAATATTAAGAGGAAATGGAAATACCATCACAGCACAGCATTTAGCCATTCCTATATGTGGATTAAAGCCCTGTTTAACTGCTTTCCTGAGATCGGACATAGCCTCATTTGACTGTGTTGTTAGTGATAACACCACACTGTCATGCAAAAAAAAGTCTATGATAGTGCTGTCAATAAAATGGCCTTAGAATAAAATTCTAAATACATTCATTCACACTTGGTTATATAGACAAGTCTTGATGCACATGCACTCACTCAGCTGATTGAGCATCATAGCACAAACTGCAACTGCATCTTTCCACTTCTTTTGACAGTGGATTAGCTGCGTTCCAAAACCTTGGCTGCAGCTGAGGTAGGGCAGATCCTCGATAGGACTGTCCTATGAAGACTCCTTTTTATTAGTCTTTTGGTCACACAAATGGAACAGTCTGACATGGCTGTGTGGTGACGTCACCAGAATGGAGGTCCCACCTCTTGTAATTGTGGCACAAAACTTGTGAGAGTACATGTGGGAGAAAATGGGGACAGTTGAGTTGTACCGCTTGCTTTTTCATCTGTCACAAAAATTATAATTAAACTTATAATTAAACATTTTAAATTCAACTTTGTTCCCGAGGGTTCATTTTCCGACACTTTCATGGTACTGTTTTTTGAGGGTTTTTTGCATTTACGTTGTAAATGGGTGGAGAACTGTGGGTAACCGCCTCAAGCCTCAAGCATTATCTGCATTTCTGGGCTGTATATGAAGGGTCCTTCACTTTGGAACAGGCTTCTATGACGTAGCAGCCAAGAAATGCAGCCTAGGCTGTGGAACGCAGCTATTGTGTTTAATGTTGCTGTTCTTTACCAAACAATATGCATGCTTTGGCTCTGATTTACACATTTGATTACACATTTTCAGTCCACCCTAACAGGCACTGAGGCCTTTTTTTCATTCATTTTGATTAGCTGTTACTGTAGTTACTGTACATAAAGTTACTGTAGTGGTAAAAAAAAGAATGTCATGTAACTTCATGATTAGGATGTCCTTATCGTCCTGCGCATATCGCAAGCCGTGGCGCTGTTACTGCTGGATTTTATAAATCTGCCAATCATTCTTATGCAACACGTACCATCATCTATGGTAAAAAAAAAAAAAACACACACACACATACACAAAAAAATGCATCCACTGGTCTAGCATAACTAGGGTTGGGTGATATGGTAAAAATAGTGTATCACAGAAACATGGATTTTTAAAAACTACCATCCAAACACTCTCCCATATTTAGTACAGTGATTTGGACTGAAATGTGCTGCACTTAATCCATACTAATTACACTGTTTGTAATGAGTGTTATTTAAGCACTGATCACATCCTCAATATGCTTAAAAAGCATAATGTGTATCACGATAAAAAAAAGGTATCACAATTTGATAACATATTGTCATATTGTCCATCTCTAAGCACAATGCAACACATTAAAGAAAGCTGGAGCCTGAGTGCTGGAGTTGAGCTTCTAGAGTGTGTGCTGTGCATGTGCGCACACTCATGTAGGTTAGGAGGTCGTCCGAAACTCTGTTTCGACTCATCATTCCTTGGCGCGCGAACACACTCTCAACACCTTATATAGGGCAGATTTTCCTGCTGCTCGTATTGCAGGCGAGTCCAACGGGTTACAATGCATCATAAATTAGAGGAGAAATCAGTGCAGTGATCCTGTAAAAACACAAGCTTAAGTCAGCCTGCTCCTATTCTGTCACAGCACGACACAGGTTACCGGGTAGAGTCATAATCACAAGCAGAGCACGAGCCTGCTTCAGCGCTGCATTACTCTGTGGTTGGTAACCTCTGTTACACGCCTCGTCCTAACTGGCCTAGAAGTGGCAAACTTTTGCAGGCCGATGCAAAAGCTGTACAATTGCTCAAACGGCGGGTGTGTTCCCAAAGTGAGGATTTAGTTTTTATAAAATATACTTGAAACACCCAATAAATAGTGTAGAATACACTGTTAAAAATAAAAATGCTTCAAATGGTTCTTTGAGCAATTAGGGTTGTGTATTGGCAAAAACCTGGCAATACAATACGTGATCATCATACAATCATGAAGAAACTATGAAAATACTGCAATATTTTTACCATTTATTTGTAGTTTTACTCTTGTCTGCCCAAATTGGAAGGCCAATTAACCAATCCCTGTTACCAGCAATGGCCGCAAGACAAGGAGGGTGAAAGCCAGCTACCGCCTTTTTTGAACTGCCGCTGATGCAGCAATTGATAGGTAGCTAGAGCGCTTGGAGCTGAGCAACTTCACACTAGGTAAGTGCCATTAACCTTCCCCTAAGAGAGCAAGGCCAGTTGTGCTCTCTTAGACTTTAGCTGCTGATGGCAAGTATGACACAGGATTCGAACCAGCAATGATCGGATCATAGTGGCAGCACCTTCACAGGACCACTGTTTATTATTGTGATGTTTTTAAGTCAACATCGAGGAAAACTGTCATAATATAAAAAGCACAACCACATGCATAAAATCTGAGAAGTTTACTTTGCATGCAGTCAGAATATTGGGATGTGAAGATACTGATGGTTTCATAAAGAACCATGTTGATAATAGAAATGTGTGAGTGTGAAGAATCTTTAGATGTAAATGGTACCATATTTGTAACATATAGAGTCTTAGACTGTGTATGTGTGTGTATTGGTAGTCCAGGAGTGCGCCACTGACAGCCTTCATCCTGTCCCTTTAACCTTCGCTGGCCTGCTCAGTGGCAGCTCTGAGGCTTAATCAATGCAGTGGAAGTGACATGTGGGGCCAAATCAAATTACATGGAAATGAAGGCCAACTGCTGTGCTGCTTTAAGTGCTGTCCATATTAACACACGGGTCAGAGAGAAGGCAGTCAGGGGTCCATCCAGAAACACACACTGTCCGTTTATCAGATCTCACTCCACTACCATGCCTGCATTACTGACACACAGACATTTACTTGTATACATGACAGCCAGGGAATCTTCGCTACTTCACTGGGCAGATTTTCTCATATGCGCACACACACACACACACATAGGTCCCTTAAACGTTCACTGGTCCCTCGTGTCGCTTTACTTGTCCCATTTATCAACTCTAGAACACAGCGCCATTTATGTGAATGAACATCTTGTTAAAGAACTGCAAGAGCGAGAGGGTTCCTCTAAACAAATAGACTACAACACACAGCATACACACAGCTCTCTGTCCTACAAGTGCACACATACATACTGTCGCTCTTATGCTCTCGCTCTCTCTCTAGTCTCACAAAAAATAAGTGTTTAAAGGTGCACTTTCTACAATGTACCTCATAGTGCTAGCTGAATATAAGCCCAGAACCTGTCTCAGTTTGCCTTTCTGTTACTCCAAACACCAGTGGCTCGACTCCGCTCTCTCAGACACAAGCTTTTATTCTCAACACTTGTGTTGGTAGCTTAGTAGTTAGTCAGTCTGTCTGATACTTGGTGGAGCTGTAGCTGAGCTAACTCAGCAAAGGCTAACTCAGTGAGTGGGAATCCAAAACCATGGATTCAGCTTTCTGTCTTTTTAACAGCAGTTGTTCGATCAGAAGCCTCATAAATGTAGAAACATTCATTACTATAAGTGGGTAATAAGATAGTTATCATCCTCTAATACTTTATCAGTGGTCACAGGGAGCTGTTGGCTGGATATTAATGATCATTTTTAGAGGTGACGGCCGTGCATAAATCCATTAGCTACTCCAATCTCAGTCATTTATGCTGGGATTTATTATCCTTAGTAAATCGGTCAAATATTTTACAGATGTCCTGTAGTAAAATTGCATTATCCCACCTCCGTATGTAAAACTAATCTCGCCCGAATAAACTTAGGTGTACTATACAGGTATTTCATTTCATTTGCACAATATGGACAATGTGTACCTGGCCTGATAGAAAAAAAAATGTATATTTTAATTTAAACAAATGAATAATAAAAATATGTTTCAATTAAGCTGATGTTTACATTTTAGATACAGGTATTTTATTTTATTTGCACAATATGAACAATATGTACCTGGTCTAGTAAAAAATGATTATTTTTTACATTTAATTAATTAAATATATAATTTAAAATACTTATAAATAAATTAAATTATTTTATTTTATTTGCAGCATATGGACAATGTGTAACCAAAAAGTAAATAAAATGATAAAAATATTATTTATTTTTAATATTAATTAAAATGTATTTATTTTTTATTTTAATTTTTTAGATGATGGGTAGACAGTTCCAGACTGATCATTTTGAATGACAATTAGCCGATGCTTCTTTTTTTTATGTTGGGCTCACTTTAGGTAAAGTAATTTAATTTCAAGCTAAATATAAAGTCTATGGTTTCCACCGCTGTTACACATAGCCGAGGTCATTTATGACCCTTTAGACAACACAAGGGTTCAGCAGAAAAAACACCAAACTATGTGGAAATCCAGCGCTACAGGACTCCAGTTCCCTATCACTGTTAGATGAAATCATGTTATTTTGCTGATGGTAAAACAAAAATAAAAAAAAACATATAACTGAATCAAGTTTACTTTCTGTTTGGCCACTTGGGTGAAAATATTACATTCCTTACATTCAAGGTAGACCTACATTTGTGAAGAAATGAATTCACAGTCTTTACAGTACTTCTAATTGAATGTTTTCACACATTCTGTTGTTGCTAACTGCACCCCCACAGCCAGGCAAGGCTTTACTTTAAATCACTGCAAAAAGTGACAAAGAGCACCCAGTGAACATCACGTACTATGCAGATAGGTGCCAAACTATGGAAATACGCTGCGATTCTGCTGGTGGTTAGAGTACATTTCCAACCTGTAAATTAACAGTGTTCACACAAAGCTTTCACAATTAACCTGCAATTGAGCAAAAATGAGCAACTTAGTTACCTTTGATTTGTGCCTTAAAATATATACAAATTATGACAGGAATGAAATGAAATAAAATTAAATGCACAAGGTAGTTTAGTTGTTCAGCACATAAACTTAGTTAAGAGTTTAAGAGAAGAAATACATAAAGTAGATGCTGCAGGATAAGTGCTAATTGCTTTAGAAAAGTAATTAATTAAGGGTCTAACATCATATTTAACTAATAAAAAAATGCATCTCTAATATCCTACAAGCTTCCTGCAAGCATTTTAGAACCCATGTAAGGGTGTCATGCATTTACTGAGCATTTTAAATTGCTCTTAGGTGTAGTTGTAGAGTAGTTGTGTAGGTGTAGTTAGGTTTGTTAGGGGGCAAATATGCAATATACAACCCTGTTATTTGACCTCAGAATGAAACACCCTGTTACTCCTTTTATGGGGGGCTGGTGAACAATTTGCACTGCTCTGATTGGCCGGCTCATGGCAGAATAGCATATTATAGCATAACACAACATAGTATAGCTTTGTTTTTAGCACTCTGACAAGAACACTACAATTAGAGATGGAAAAAATCGATCGGCTATCAGTCGATTTTTAGCCCAAATCTGAGCCGTGATCAGAAATTGGACGATCTTTCTGTAATTTAGCCAATCCTGAAAGCAGATCAGATCATATTCACGAGTTAAGGATTACAGCAGCTTTGCGTGAGTACTCCAGCTGCTTGATGTTGGACAGAGGTTTAAATGTGGTTGATTCCAAAAAGTAAATACATGCCATCTTGAGAGACAATGTAGGAACATTACAAAAGCCCTGCACGATGATGCATTACTAAGAAATGCCTAAAAAGGTTAATGTGGCATCCAGTCTCATTGTCTATCAGTATCTGCGATTGGCGATTAGCAAATTAAGCTAAAAGCTGGATTTTATTTTCAATATATCATAATATAACTAATGCTTTGGCCACATTTACAACTTCTTTGACCGCACAGGACAAATGAGTCGGAGTGACTATAAAGGCTTCCCTTGCATGACATTTATCATGACATTTTTTAAGCTAAACAACAATGCTTTTAGGGGTAAAAACACCACTGCTTGTTCAGACACAAAAGCTTCACTTAAGTGCATTTTATATACATACATACACATATTGTGTGTGCGTGTGTGTTTTATGCATAGGTATAAACTGATTCTAATAAATATCATACCTAAAATCATACCTCAAATAAATCATACCTAATATGTCGACAAATATAAGTGCTGTGAACATGTAAACTAACTCTAAACATTTTAATAATGTGTACTAATGGTTTACTATATTTACAGCAAATATATATCAAATTCTTATTTGCTTTTTGCATTTAATACACATGATATTGTATGAGATGAGAGAATGTGGCATTTATTTGATTAGCCTTCTGTTTTATCATCCATCTAGCCTTGCAGAGCATTGTCCTACGTGTCTTCTGCAAATCCAGTTCAGCTACTTTGCCTCCATAAATGATTAGCAAATTTTAATATCCAGTTATATAAAACCATCATTGCTATGGATGAAGCTGCTTTGGTGTCTTTATCAGGTGGCATGGAAACAGATTAATATATATCTACCAATAACTCTTCGCTTTACAAAGCTCTTTGCAATGAATCTCGACCAGACGCGGTAGCTCCTGCCCACACACGAGGGAACATATGGACTGCACAGTACCTTTTGACCCCACGGTGTTCAATAAGAAACTGAAACCATTTACATAAACTATATTATTTCTGCTTAGCTTTGTGGAGCCATGTGATCTTACTCACAGTTCAACTGCTCTGAAGAAAGAAAATCTTTCACACAAACCTGAATAAGGTTGAGGTGGTATGAGTTTCACTTCCCAAGCACTTCTGCCCCTTAAGGTTACACCGCCTGAATGCGGCCATGACTATTTCAGAGATATAATTCCTGAACTGCCCGCCTGCACAGGACTGGGTCGGTCATTTAGGGAATGCAAAACATCTCTTACTGCTTTCAAACACATTTCCGCCACTAAATCTTGTGTCATCTCTCACTACAGTCTGAGATATCACTTTACTGCCTGAACATCAATGTCAAAATATATATTCAATGAAAGGGACTGAAACACTAGTTAATGGGCTGGATTGTGTGAAGCTTTAAGGCTTTAGGGCACAGCTCCACCATATTAGGCACCAGCACATCATATGATATATCACTGAAAAGCTTATAGAATGGATCTGAATACAGTTTTCGGTTTACATTGTCATAATGCCAAAATGCCTAAACTTGTGCATGTCTCACTAGGTAAGGGATTTGAATATTTTATTTATTTATTTATTTATTTGGTGCAAAGCATCTCATGGACCTCACTCGCAACTCAACTCACTAGCTCAAATATTCACTTAAAAACCAATTCACTTATGTTTGGAATGTTTAGCAGACTGAAGATCCTCCACAAAGGTGCGCTGTTAGTACTCAAATAGCTTTTGGTGCTTTACATCAATAAAGTATATTATTGATATTTTCTTTTTATTAAACAAGAAAACAATAAGATTCCAGCAATATGGACCTAGTTTCCCAAAAGCATCCTAGTGTTATAATCATGTTAACTGGCAGAGAGATCATTCAGGTTGATCAAAATGCCTCTAAGAGTCTCTTAATGCTGAGTATTAGCCAATTCCAATCCGATCTTTCTATAATTAGACATTCCGGGCTGGTTCATTTAGTTTTAGTAGAGACTTTTCTTGAAATGATAATATCTTATAATCCAGTCTGACTAACCTCCCTGGCCAATCAGCTCTCAGCTCCTTTAAAACCCTGCAGTCAATTCACTTTGTGTGTGTGTGTGTGTGTGTGTGTGTGTAGTTGAACACATATATTTTTTGATTTATATATTTTGTGGTTTGTGGACTGCTTATGTAACATAACTGTTTTAAAGTGAGGTGAATATGCTATGGTTGAGTTTTTATAGCTTGCATGTGTTAGCTTTAGCCTCCTCCCGGTTCTGAGCACGCTCTGTAGTGCTGGTTTAAACACAAAGAAATGCATGAGGTTCTCCCGCTGGTAAAACAGAGCTTTACATTTTTATATAGTTTCAGATATTATGTTATGTTTTCATGTTCTACTGTAAAAGCGTTCCACACTGCAGGGGTTGGGATTAAAATAGCCGATACCTGATCCATTATAATATGTCTGGATCGGCCTTGATCCACTGAACCGCATTTAATAAGATGCTAAGGTGTTTTCTTACATAATACCTTTTGACCTCAGAGTACACTTCTAGGTGTTTAAAGGTGCCCTGAATTAACATTTTGAGAGATTGATACATGTGAGCGACATATTGTGAACCTCAAACACTGCTGTATCTTCCTTCAAAAGCAAAGCACACATGGGTAAAACATAGCTGTAAAATGGGCCAAATTCCAAAACACCAAAACTGTAATGTAACAGTTATCTTGACTCATTATATTAATGCCCCCACAATGTACATACACCCAGCCCACTAACTTGACTAACTCTAATTCATTTTAGATTAAACGAAACTGCTACTCCAGAAAGGGCTAAAAGCTAAACCTAGCCAGTCAGGTTAAGCACTCATCAGAGAACCCAGCAAAGCAAGCATGAATTGCCAGGCAAGGTAACCCTACCTACTACAATCTCTTCTGCCAGCTAAACACACAATGTGCCAAGAGGACACAGACAGGACCAAGAGAGGACAACACCACTATCCGGTAAGACCCAAATAATGACTACAAACAGGTCTAGTTACAGTGTGAAAAGCAATGCTAGGCTAGGCCATGCTATGCAGCCGTCGGCCATCACAGTGTTTTTAATTAAGCAATTGTTAATAACTCACTTTGCCTAAAGCAACTGAGCACACAGAATGCTTAGGGTTGAGCCAACATCACACTTTCACCTTTACTCATTGGTAGGAGTGGGTAATATGACAATATCGCAAATCGTGATCATTTGTTTTTATCGCAATGCAAGAAAGCGTATAGTGGATGATTGACCAACGGCACAATTCATTACAGAGAGTGCAATTAGCTCTGTTTAATTAGATGAAGTGCAGCAGATTTTGAATTTGAATCCCTGTACTTGGCATGGGAGAGTCGAATAGCAGTTTTGTCCACTATTGATGCATTTTGTCTGCTTGTCAAGTGAAAATGTCTTTAAATATTGTGATATAATAGCTTTACCATATCGCCTACCCCTACTTGTTGGTAAGAAAAAGCAACACAATTATAGGCCTCACTCAGTAAGAATGCAGTGAGACTGCACTGTAATATGAGTTCAGCTAAAATGCAATATTGGGATTGTAATATACTATATAGGTTTTCAATCTGGTGTTCATTTAGTAATGGATGAACAACACCTTACATGTGATGATGAGGAATTGTGAAATTGATAATAAATGATATTTTCCCCTGGTAACCCAAGCCAGGAACAGTGGGAGAAGTGGGGAAAGAGAAAGAGAGAGAGAGAGAGAGAGAGAGAGAGAGATAACAATATGACAGAAGATCTCAAACAGAGGAAGACTTGTGTGCCAAAGCTCATCCTGACAGCTGTCACTGTAACCTATTTCTCTCTCTCTCTCATACAAACACACACACACACACTTGTATACACACACAGTATGTCAATTAGTGGCCAGGTTTGAGCTGAGAGGAGCTGATTAGACCAACTCATGGTTGTACCCTAAAGCCAGTGTCAGTACAATCTAAACTTGAACAAAACCTAAACAGAACCAGAGCACCTGCGTTACACACATACACACACACACACACACACACACACACACACACATATAGAGACATACATGATCATATGAACCAGAATTAGGGCAACAATACTGGATCACTTGGCATTACATCAACAAATACAAACCAAATCAGTAAGCAATGCACATGATGTATACACATACACATACTACACAGATAGTCCAGTTACTACATCATCAGATCACATCCAGGCGACCTGAAGAAAAAAAAAAACACGGAGAAATCAGTGAGACTTCCATAAACCGCAACTCCAGAAAATCAATTCGCCTGCTCTCGCAAAGAGATCTTTTGTTTCACTGCAAATGCACTAAGGGCAACTGAGAAAATAAAGATGAAGACCCTTACTGCAGATAAGGCCCCTTTGATTAAAGCATTTGAAGAAGCAGATTTGCCCTTGGCCAAATTGGTCCTTTTAATAAAAGGCTGCATTATGCCTGCGTGGGGTTTCTTAAGGAAAGAAGGAGGGCGATACAGGAAGCCCAGTGCCCCTGTAGGCCTGAGCATGAGCTATAGCCCTGAGCATGAGCTCACATATTTAGGTGGCCACAAGTGGCCAGCCCTGGAACACTGGACAGCGAGGCAAAGAGCACAGGCCTGGCTGGAAGTGAGAGGATGTGAGGATGAAGAGGAGGAGGAGGAGAAGGAGGAGGTGGAGGAGTAGGAGGAGGAGGGAGAGCAGGAACAATACAACAAAAGAGTCAGAGAGAGGGAGAGAGAGAGAGAGAGAGAGGCAGACAAAGTAAGTGCATTCATTAAAACCCATCAGATTGTCTTCCTGTCCTATCAGCCAGCATCAAAACCATCTGCAATCTAGAGGGGAAGTACAAAGTGGATCCCGGGGCCTACAGAAGTGAGGTTTTGATCAGACTAATTAAAAGCCATTTTGTTTTAAACAAACAGACACAACTCTAATTGGCTCTTTTCCATAAGAAAGGGAAGATGTTGAAAGTGAAAGAACGTACAGGGAAGATCAGAGGGACGCTCTCAGGCAGAGGGGCTTACACACACACATACACACACACACACACACACACACACATACACACTCACACACTCACTTGATTAGACCTCATTGCCATATAGAGAAAGAAATAGAGAAAGTGTGCGTGTGTGTACGCAAGCGTTCCCAGTTGTTCCTCTACATGAAGAACAATAGCAAGAACGCAAGAACACACAGCGTGACCAGACAGAGCACATCAGAAACGGAGAGTGATTCAGAACACACTCCGCACATCCATCCGCCTTCCAGATCGAACAAGCAGACACATTGAGAAGACGAGTATCAAGGGGTTTCCCCCTCTTTCCACAAAAAGCAAAAAGCAGTGAACAAAGCTTTGTGTCTATAAAGAAGGAAAGTAGCTGCAGCGGCGCTTGAACAGGATTACAGTAACTTAGGGAACATAGACCGTGTGTGAGTGCTTTAGCAGGGGGCCGAGGGAGCCGCTCTTGCCTGTAATAGCAACTCTGGGAAGAAGCTGACTTCAGTAGGCCGAGAAACCGCTGACTTTGATAGGCGGAGGACATCTGACTGACATGCAGATTGAGCAATCACAGAGCAAGGCAGAGAACTGTCAAAACAGTGTCCTTAACACCAGAAGGGGCTAATGAGTCACAAGCTTGATCTTCAGCGATGCCGCAGCCATCCGTAGCTGGGAGACAGAGACAGCAGAGTTGGCCTCTCTTTCTCACTGGGTGGGTAAGATGGCTCTCCCTCACCTTCTGTCACTGAGCACATCTTCAGCCAACGTTAGTGTCTGTTAGCTCACATAAGAGAATTTGCAGTTAGTGTTTTCCTACAAGCGGGTTCAACTGTCCAGTGATTTTGCATTAGTGGCAGTTCAAAACGATGCAGCAGATTGGCCTCTCGTGAGTAACCCTCCCACCTGAACCAAAGGCAGAGCGGGCAGCAGTGTGTGATGGCAGGGGGAGTCTTCACTAATGGGTGAGCACTGGCAAAGATGAAACTGGGTAGAAAACTGAGGTCGAAAATAAAATTAAAAAAAAAGTCAAAATAGACCATTTTTGTTGTGGCTTCAGATGTTGAGGATGGCTGTCCCTCTCCCTCCCATCACTCAGTGTGATGTAAACAGATTTGGCAGGAACAGATGTAACAGAATTAGCAGTTCAAAAAGATGAACTGGAGCTTCACATGTCTGGGAAGAAGCATGTGCTTGCTTCTCTGCTTTGTAGTGCTTGTGTGATAGAGGGAGACCTAGCTAGTGGTTGCAACTGGACACGACTAAACCGACTGGAAAATAGGGCAGAAATTCACATCATGCCATGAATGTGTTGGTTCATACCTGCGCTCTCCGCAGAGGGATTAGCTTAGGTAAATAGACCCAAGATGAATTTAAAACTGATTTAAATATAATCACTCAAACCACTTCATACGGTGATCTGAGAGTCAATCTGGCTAAAACATACGCATGTATAAATATAACCATTTCTTCAAGCCACACTTGAGAACGAAACCCTCTGCATCGAATTACATCATAAACCACTGAAGGTCATTGAAAGGTGACTAATACAGGAAGCTTAGCATGGAAAACACGTGTGTCTGGTAAGTGAAAAGAAAAAACACAGGTTGACATGATGAACTGAATCGGATTTTAATTGGACGAACCAGAGACACATTGAAGAAGTTGTTGAAGTTGACCAACTTGAAGTTGAGGTTGACATAGCTATGATATTTAACTTAATAATATTTCCCCCATTAAGCTGATAAAAAAACACATGGAACTGTTAACCTGCCGACTGCCAGGAATTTAGCATATTCCTTTGAACCGGTCGCCATCTTGAAAATCGTAAGTGAGGCAGGGAAGAGAAAATCTCTCATATAATTATATATATCCAGCCATAATAATTTTTAACCAATTCTGAACCCTTGTTTCTTTTTTGTGCTATACCACTGCTGTAAATGTGCCCTAACTGGACATGATCCACGACTTGCGGCAAAGAGGTGCTTTTTTTAGAGGTCAAAACTCTTAGTTTCTCAAAAGTTTAAAAACTCTCAAAAGTTTAGATGTATGAAAAGGAAAACTGTCTGTAACCGTGAATGTAACCCTACACCTAACCTCAATCTTACTCTTGAATCAACTCTAAGTTTTAACCCTAACCTTAACCTAAACCTTAAGTCTACCCCTAAACCTAATCCTAAAGGGGTAAGGCTGGGGTTGGAGTTAGATGTGGGTTACAATCAACACACAATTATTTACATTCAACTTAGAGTTGAGTTGCATTTAATAGATGTTCAGTTGAGTATTAGTTGAGTGTTAAGTGAGCTTATACAAAGCATTAATGATGGGCCAGTATCAGATCAGGTATTGGATCGTTATCAACCAATATTATCAATCAACATTAAATTACTGAGATCAAATCTGTGGACAAAATAGACTTGATCATGCCGTTTCTTTTTTTATTTGACCCCTATAACATACATTCCACATACTACTCAGACCCTGACCTTGTGTAGTGACAGGTCAGACAGGTCTCAGATTAACATGAACTTACTGGATGAAGCCACTAAGAGGTCTGAGTGTAGCAGTACAATGATAGAAAGGTATGAGCATGCTCACACAGATACTGACTGCCGTCACAGTAAATGTGTCAGTGCGTCAGAAGGAGCCCTACATCCAGTTACATCAGGAAGAGCACAATAGTAAAAAAAACAACAACAAAAAAAAAAACAAAGACAAAAACACACACACGCACAAGCATCAAAGACAAACAGCATCCCCCCAGGACGTCCGAAACTAAGCAGAGCTTTGCGAAATACCAAACGGGCATCATTGATTTATCGGAAGCCATAATCCATAGTGTTTTTCTTCTCTCAGTCTCAAGTAGGGAGACTGAATTATAAAGACAGCAAGCAGCACTTTAGAAAGTCGCAGGCTCGCACACACGCTCACGCACGCAACAAAACACGCATAGGCGCAGAGATTACATTACATTAGCCACAGCTAGTCATCTTCGAGTATGAACGCTCAGTTATCTATATGATAATAGGAGATGTCAGAATTGAACAAAATGCCGCAGCCAGACAATGATGCAAGACGCAAAAAAAGGGAGCCTAAAGCCTGGGGACTCAATGATGTGCAGTGCAATCTGCTCAATAGATGGTTCATGTCTTTGTTTGTTCAGGTTGCAAGACAATGAAGGTTTCATAACAAAGCGAGTCGCCCTCCTTCGTCGTCTGGCTGAGACGTTGGTTTACGCATTGTTGTGTGTTTTAGCCGTATTGATATGCACACAGCGGTACGTGGGAGACAATGCATTGCTGAAGAAGGTAAACATTGTCTGCTCTTGACTGCAGATCTAAATCTATGTTTACCTGCCACATGTGGATTGTCGTCACATCGCTGCCACATGTGGATTGCCGTGCAAAATCAACTTGGCGTGCCTTTCTGTGTTTCTCGGGAATTTGGAATTAACAATGCTATCGCGGTCTATAGGTTTCCGTAAGGGAGAACAAAATCCCATTTTCATGCCATAAACACCTAATTGGAGAGGATTATTGGTGCCCTATTTGGCAGCGAGACAATAAAAAAAATAAGGTTTCTTTGCTTTATCTTTAAGTGCCTTGTCATAAGGCTCTACAGCAACTCAATGACTGTCTTAAGCTGGCAAATTCTGAGACGGAGAAAGTGTAGGAGGCAAAAGTAAGTCTTACGCTTACCTTAAAGCTACTGCAGCTTTTTGGGCGTGTGGTTTATGGATTTAACATCCAGAGAAATAATGCATCACATGTCCACTGCAGGGATCCTACATCACAGGACCACATTAAACAATAATGCACTGTGATTAAATGATTAAATGATTTAATAAGTGTGCATGAGTGTGTGTGTGTGTGTGTGTGTGTGCGTGTGTGACGAGCCCTCTTTAAAGGCACGTCCATGTGCTCTGTGCCCTGTATCCATCCATCTCCAACGAGCCTTTCCCTTCAGCCCAGATTCAGGTCAACAACCGCAACAATAACACATATCGACAGATCGTCCTTTCATCAGGCATTGTTTGGCCTGCATCTTTCACACAGGGGAAACACAATCAGCGCGCCAGAAGAAAGCCAGGGGAGACAGGGAGGCACACCACAAAGGGATTTCATTTTCTCTTGGCTCATAAGATGTATTATTAATCCAATTTTTTACATGGACCCTGAAATTTGGCGGAATAGGAAAGAGAGGGAGCAAGAGAGAGAGAGAGAAAGAGAGAAAAAGAGAGAGTGGGGGGAAAAAAGGCATCGAGCAAATTAATGAGGTAAACGTAATGATCTGAGATGATCAAAGGCAATCGGTGTTGAGCAAGTGTAGGCCACCAATTAGTAAAATAAGCCCAGGAACGGGCTAAAATATGCGCCACGGCAACAGATGAAAAGACAGGGTCAGTGAGAATGCGCTAATTTCTCTAAATGATACAGCCCGGGTTTATTGCGGTAAGGTGAGGTGGCTCCACATGGGTGAAATGGGGGGGCTTTGAGACACAAAAATCAGGGATCAAAATGCACCCCTAAAGACTATCAAAAGTGAGATGGGTGAAGGCACTTTCAACATTCTCTATGCACGTAAGAAAAAAAGGCACAGAGCAAATCCCCCCCCCCCCCCCCCATCTTTGATTCAAGTACCTAAATGTTGACTATCAGCAGCAAAATGTCTACATGGACAAAAAAGCCTTCTAGAGGAATGTTTTATACTCAGATGACATAAAGGCTCTGTTCACACCTGATATAAATATGCCTCTCGGGTGACCCCAGGGCTGAACTTTTGTTTAGACCAGCCCACCACAGTCACAGGCTGCGTCAAGACACTGTCGCTACTATTCCTGTTGTCCGGCTTTTTTTTTAATTTCCCTAAGACTGTCTGAAAATCTTTAAGTATATTAACCTATATGCCACCAGACTGAGGGCTTGCACACAAGTGAGAGAGTGGCAGGGAGGGAGAAAGAGCGAGAGAGATTGGGTAGGGAAGAGGGTGCAAGAGAAAGAGATCATGGTGTAGAAAATGAACCCATGCCCAACTGTCAGTAAACTAGTCGTTCTCTTCTTCTTGCTTACCCAGTGGCCGACACCCATAGTAGCCCACTGGGAATTGTCCCAGTCTTCCAAATGGCCAGTCCATCCCTGTGTGACCCGATCAAAAATGATCATAATTAGTTTTGACACCTAAATGGCTAGCGATTTTTGGTTTGTTAGTTAGTAAGTTAGTGTATCAATGTAGCATGTTCAGCTAACTCTGTGGACAGTGTGGTTTTGTGGACATTACCTATTTACCAGCTGGGGAAGTGATAGCTTTGCTGTCTGGAATGCATCCAGACGCTTTGGAGTTCACACTACAAAAAAGTGTGGTCATATATGCCTCTCTGACCACCTCTGAATGTGGGTTGAGTGAACAGATTACGAGGTGCCCTCGAGACGGATTGTATCCCGTTCACACCTATACTTTGTGCTGGCCTTTTATGACCAGATCATCCAGAGCACACGTTAATGCCAGGTGTTGTTTAGGCTCAATGACCAGATGTGTGTTTGTAAGAATAAAGGTGAGGCATTCAAGCTGAAGATTACTACCAGCTGTTAAGTATGGTGATGGAAGCATCATGCTCTGGGTGCCAGAGGAACTGACACGTTACTACACACAAACTGGAATGAAAGTCCTGTTCTCAATCCTATTGAACAAATATGTGGACTGTGCTTAAATGCTGTGTCCAGGCCAGAAAACCAACAAGTTTATTTGAACTTAATTCAATTCTGCCATTTCTACTGAGAAGATTGCTTGATGATGGCTACCAACAGCATCTGGTCAGGGGACATTTAACCCAATATTTGATGTGCTGTGTGTTCATTTCGGACCCTGTGTGTATAATTGTGGCCCTGTGTTAAAAGCTGCCGGTGATGTGGCAGGAGTGTAATTCTCAAATGGTTTTAGAGGCACGGCCGAAACACCAGAAAACAACCGCATGACAGTTACGTGGCCACATTTTACACACCTGCTGCTACCTTGAATGCAGTCAGGACACTACAACTGCAGAAGTTTTCATATTTCATGTTTCATATTTCTATCAGCAATGAAAAATGCCCATTTAAGCCCCCCCCCCCCCCAGCACCGTGGCACAGGGGTTAAAAAACAACAATAACAACAACAAAAGACAGAGAGCTTAAAATAGCCAATGCCAGATCTCTGGCTCAGCCCCATCAGATCAAGACGTCCCTAGACCTCTCTCAAATCACCTAACCATTAGAAACCAGCAAAAGACCAAAAAATAGATCAATTAGAGAGAAAACAGACTTCTCACTGTTTTACATTGTCTTGTTTGATGTGAAGATTATAGAAAAAAGAACAAACACCAGAGGGCCCCATTCACGCGAATGCACTCATCCCTGTATCTCGCATGACAAATGCTAAGCTACAATGTCCTGAGCGATAAAAAGCGCCTCTGTCTTATTCATCTTCAATTGATCAAAGTGTCAAGCACACGCACACGCACGCGCGGTTTCTCATTCAGGCCTGGACGTTTCAAGTGCTCCTGTGAGGGTGAGAGGCATTGTTGCGCAGGCCACCACACACCTTCAAAGCTCCGCCAGCTTTCATCCTCCAACGGACATGTTTGTCCACACCGTACTCTTCGTGGGACGTTCTTAATGGCCAAAGCAGATGTACAGTGTGACGGCGTGATTTGGGCCAGCGTGAAAATCACCAAGCTGAAGAATGAGCAATGTTTCTCTTTCCTTTTGAGTTATGTGAGGGAGTTAGTGGACTTCACAAAGTCACTTCCCCACAAATACACTGTAAACACAGCTGTCCTCCTCCACAGCTGCACGGTCAGTAACCCAGGAAGTTGGGATGCTGACCTGGGTGGGGGAGCGTAGGGTATTGTAATGGCCCACGGCAGCCGGACAGCAATGTGGGGACCGCCAGGAACGCCACCCAAAGCCCTCGTTGCGCTGGACAGCGATGCTCAGTTGGGCTCCAACAAAACTCCAGCCATCCAATCGAGCAGCAGCACAGATAGGACAGTCCAATCGGAGAGCAGCATGAGCTAAATTAGGGCAGCAAAAGACAGAAAGGCACAGTTCAGTCACAGCTGTCCTGACACCCAGACCAAAGTCGCTGGAGCTGTGTGGCCTGGCCTCTGCACATGGCCACTCAGCCTCTGCCGGGTACGTGGTTTAAGCTGAGCCCAAAAAAAAAGAAAAAAAAAAAAGAAAAGAAAAGAAAGGGGGGAAAAACTCGCTCACTTTGTTCTCATTCTCTGCTTTTTTCATAATAATGACGTCCTGCCCCAGTTTTGTGGTTATGTGGAGAAACATATCGCTTGAATGTCAAAACGCAATCACAATACACTTGGCAAGCTGTTAGCCAGAGCCGAGTGAGGGAGAGAAAAAAAAAAAAAAAGAATCTCTCAATTTGCCAACAATTGAATATTTTATGGTTCCGTAAAGAAAGTTAGAGTGTCTTTCATCCATTCTAATCCTGACCTCAAAATGGGGGTATTTTGGTTTCCAATCTATTTTTGCCATTCTCTAAGCCAGCTTCTGCATGGTTAAGAAGAGACAATGTTAGGACAAGCCTCTTAAGCCCATTAGCCTTATAATTCATATGTCTTGGCAAATGCTATTCATTGCAGTCCAAAATCTGCTAGTGCTGTGTTCTTGCTGGCTTGCTGGGGAGAGAGAGGTGGGAGTAGCGGTAAGCTTCTGTCTTCCCAGCTTGCAGCGAATGGAGAGAGAGACAGAGAGAGAGGGAGAGAGAAAGAGAGAGAGAGAGAGAGAGAGAGAGAGAGAGAAAGGGAGAGGAAGATAGCGATGGAAAAGGAAAAGTATGCCCAGCAAGCTGCCACATGTTGAGGAATTTGTTTACCGCTTCCTGTCCTGTGATCAAGGCCCAGTCAGAACGGATGGCATGGACGAAGCAGGAGAACGGCCCACCCCACTCTTTCTCTCCTTCTCTCTCGCGCTCTCTCCCTCTCCCTCTTCCACACATACACACAATTGCGGACCAGCCATTACCCCAGCCGTTAATAACGTTAGCCAAGGGAGCCGAGTGTCCATTCCAAATGGACAAATACAAAAAACTGTGACAACAAAAAGGCGGTGTGCTGATGTTTTAACCAACACTGTAAATATAATGTGACTGTGAGCTGAGGTGAGGTCAGATTTGTTTAAGTTAATGTCACAGCTAAACAGAAATGAAACTATGTCAATGGTCAAACGGAACTTAGTGCCTGGTGCTCAAAACTAAAAAACTATTTTTTGAGACTTAAGCCATCATTCTAAAAGATGCAATGGCTCAATTAACTGCTTAAATAGCAATAACTGCTTTAAAAAAAATGAAAAAAACATTCTGATGAAGCTTATTTTGTCATCTCATCCTCATATAAAATTGCAGCTTGCCGTCAACAGCACAACAGAGTTCGAGACAGCACAATTGACCCTGCTCTCTCAGGGGTGAGTTGATGGCACTTTCTCCTCCTAGTGTGATGTTGGTCAGCAGAGGCATCTGTTAGCTGTTGTATTGGAGATGGGAAGCCACGCTCACATCCGAGTTCTCCGGCTAGCCACTGCCGGCTGGCAGTTCGGAAAGATGTGATGGCTGGAGGAGACATGTTGCTAGTCTTTACCCTCCTAGTCTTGGGGGCATTGCTGGTGATAGGGGGAGTTTACATGAACAGGGTTTGGGTCATTTGCCTTCCAAATTGGGTAGAAAATGGTGTAAAATTATGGTAAAGATGTTTAAATTATGCACACAAAATAGTGTGATCCCTACATCAATATACAGTAATGTTTAAGAAGAAATAGCTGTAAAACAGGGCATTTTACAGTATGCACAGGCCTGAACATACCGTAAAACACTGTAAATCTAAAGGTGTCGAAACAACAGGTTTTGTGAACGAGGGATCTGAACTTTCTCTCTGTGTCATTCAACATGGAGATGGAACTGGGTGCATTTCTCTGAATGAAAGGGGAGAGAGGTAAATACTAAGCAAGAGCACAAGTGGAAACCGAGAAAAAAGAGAGAGAGAGAGACTGTGTACAAGTATGTCTCATTCCCTTCTTTGCTGCTTGCCATCGGAAACCAATCCCTGATTCTATGCGGAGATAAACACCGTACCACCAACACTGCCTAAAATAACTGCTACTGTGAGATATCCACAACCAAAGCATTTCTCAGGGGGAGCTTAAAAGCTCCAAAAGACCGACCCAGAGGCAAAAATATGCCATCTAAATGTGGTCACACAAAGTACATTTGCTATGGCCCAGAGTCAGTAGTCACTGAACGAGCAAATAGAGAGTTCATCTTCAGTCTTGTGAAATACTGAGAAAGATGGAAATGTGAAAACGGTCATTATGCAAATGGACACTGAAGAAGGCAGTTTTAAGCTTCAGACACAGACGTACACTTATATACACATGCATGCACACAAGTGTAAGACAGACTTTTGGACAGCAAAGAGTTCATTCACAAGAAAAATAAACAATCAAGTTCTGCGTTTATTCACAAGGTACCTGAAAATTGCGACAGCTGCTATATCTTCATATATAGCTGCTATAGCTGCTATATTTTAATTCAAGCATAAATAAACAATGTGTTCAATGATAATTTGAAGAAAATGCCATACGAGAATTTATAAGATGATACATTAGCCGTAGTTTAGACGAATGCAACCCCTGTTACTACAAAAACATTTGAGAGGGTTGGCCATGTGGGAAATCATATCTTAACAGAATAAAAAATGTTAAAATGACACAAATAAAGTTTGGGTTTTAGATTTAGGATAATTAACATTGTGACTAGTTCTGCAATCAGTTATAAAGCTGCCTACAGTCTATTAATAAAAACAGAACACTCTTTTCAAACAAAGTATTCTTTATGTTGGTAACAGACAGGTAGTAGTAGTAGTACTATGTGCCCCTGTATGAATGAAAGGGGTTAGTTAGAAGAGTCAGGGTCAGAGTCATAGCTGTAAGTGTTAATAAATGGCATTCACACTCTACAGCTCCAGACTACATGATGTTAGTCTATCATAAAGCTGTTAATATGTTGTAAATGTTGTATGTTGTGAAGTCATTCACATTCTAAAGGTTGCTGGTCTGTTGTGAATGGTTCTCACTTTTTAATAAGGACTGTTTGTCTGTTGTGAAGGCCGCACGTTTGTTGTGGGATTAAGTCTGTTGGGAAGTCCATGAATTTGTTGTGAATATTGCCTATATAAGCCTACTGTAAAGCAGAATATAAGCCTACTGTAAAGCAGTTAGTCTGTTGGGAAGACGGTAGATAAGTTGTAAAGTCTGTTAAGTCTGCTGTGAGGCCTGTATGTGTTTTATAAAAGCTGTTGTGAAGGCCTTAGGTTGACTGTAATGTCTGTGAGTCTCTTGTAAAAGCTGTATGTTTCTTGTAAAGGTCTTAGTCTGTGTGTAAAGGCTGTACATTTGTTGGCCTGACTGTAATTTTGCTGTCTGTAACTTTCATGATATTCTGTATTCATATACATCTTTTTAGGCTATTGTAAAGATGTGATGCAAGCTGTCATGGTGTTGAAAAGACTGTTAGTCTGCTGTTTAGCTCATTTCTTACCAGGCCTGTAATTTATTGTAAAGGTTATGAAGTTCCATAAAGTAAAGTTGTAAAGTGTCATTTGTTGTAAAAACCAGTTAGCTTGGTGGAAATGGTGTTTATTTCAGGATGTCAATCTTTGGTAAAGCTGTTAAGACTACTGTAAAGGACGGTGGATCCGATGGGTGACAAAAAAAAAAGCTCACAAGCGGTTGTAAAGGCTATTAATCTGTTGAAAAACTGTTCGTTTCTTACTGAGCTGTTAGTCCACTGTAAAGGTTATGTGTTTTCAAGCTGTTAAACAGTTGTAAAGTTGTTCATGTAGTGTAAAGCTACATAGCTGTGTGACTGTTGGAATGTTGTAAAGCTGTTGGTCTGTTGTAAACAATGTTTGTCTGTTGTAAAGGATGTTGGTCTGCTGTAAAGCTGTTAGTATGCTGTAATTTGGTCAGGCTGTTTAAAAGATTGTTGGTCTGCTGTAAAAGTTGTTTGACTGTAGTAAAGGCTGACAATCTGTAGTCAAACTGTTAAGACTATTGTGAAGGATGTGAGTCTGTGGTAAAGGCTGTCAAACTGTTGTAAATGCTATTATCCTGCTGTAAAGGACGTTAGTCTGTTGTAAACTGTTAGTCAGTTTTATGGCAGTTCGACTCTATAAGGCTGTTGATTAGCTGTATGTAAGCCAGTAGGTATTTGGCAAAAGCCATGCTGTACTTCAGGGCATGAATGGTAGCAGTTGCACTTGATTGGAGGGTAACGCGCTCTAATCCCAGCTGGGTTATTATACAGAGAGGGAGAGAGAGAGAAGGAGCGAGAGCCCCGTCCGCTCTGTCCTCGCGCCGCAGCTCTTGCTGCTGTACCGCTCACAACAGGCGGTCGTTGCTTGGTCCCTCAACTGCGCGCGAACATGCACACATGAACACACACACACACACACACACGCGTGCGCGCTCTGAGCAAGACTCGGTGTGAGTGACTTACCGATCGCCGCTCAGGGCTTCATCCGCGCGGGCTCGCGCACGCTGGAAGGGCGGAACGGCGCTCTCGAGGACAAGGTGCGATCCGCGGGTCGGTCAGCGAGCAACAGCGGCGCGAGAGCAAATTACAAACGGCGAGGGACATGAAGGGGGGGGGGTGGAGGGAACGGAGGGGGGCGGAGGAGAAGTCTGTGTGAGTGTGTGTGTGTGTGTGTGTGTGTGTGTGTGTGTGTGTGTCTCGTGTTCTCACAACAGGCTGTGAGCCAAGCGCGTTTACCGGAGCAGTACCGCGTCAGAGCCGCGCTGTTCTCGTACACGCGCTCACCCGCGCTCGTCCGTGCGCGCTGACATGAGCTCGCGCCGCCGCCGCCCGTGCACAGCGGAGATCGTCTGAACGCGCACCTGGCACAGTCTTTTTTTATTGTTTTATATGGAGGTGTGTTTCAGTTGGCGCGCGCAGTAACGGGGAGTCGGTCTGGGGCAAAACTCTGAAGTCGAGTTACCAAACTTAGCCCACGTGGCGAGCGCTTCTTGTCCGCGCACGCGGAACTGGAGGAGAGGGGTAGAGAGGGAGGAGGGAGGGGGTGTGGATATGTCACATAACGGGCAGCGTAACGTTTCCTGCTTCCCGCGCGCCACGACTTAAGCGTCTCAGGCACCGCCGATAAACAAACAAATAAACAAACAAACAAACAAACAAACAAACGAATGAAGCAGAGGTAAATGAGCTGCACAGGTGCTGAGTGTGAACTGCAGTGCCCTACTGTACGCAATTAGCTCGAGCTCCGTGCTTTTTATTTTTGTTTCATTCACCTGTGCATCTATTTGCATCCACGAGCTCCTCTCCATATAAAACTTTTTTTTTCTAATTGATGTACTTACATATTATTATTATTATTATTATTATTATATTTGTTTGAGACCTAAATTCCTAACGCTTAAAATAAAACTCAAAATAGTTTAATTGTCCCTATTATTATTATTATTATTATTATTGTTATTATTATTATTTTACAATTAGAATATTTATTGAGATATGTATCACTGATATTTTAGATATTCACAATTCCTATCAGTGTTGTATCTTTCCATTCGTGAATCAGGCTCGGGTTATTTATGCACTGAATAATGTTCAGTATGAAATCGCAGACGTTACAGACGTCGGTTTCCTTAAACTGCCTTTGCTCGGTTCTCCGCTCTCCACAGCCAACAGCTGTGCATTATTCAATAAGGCCCGCGTTTGGTGTAATTCTTATAGAACTGAGAAATGATATTTCATGGACCGTTTAGTCAGATTTATTCAACGATTAGAAAACGTAGTTCCACAGCGCCATGTTAATGTGTTTAAATTAAAGGGCTCTTTAGACCCATGCTGCAGCCTGAGCAGAGCAGAGCAGAGAGAGAGGGGGGGTCTAAAAAGTGAAGGGCATCCTTCAGCACGGTGGGACGGGGGGTGAACTCGACCACAGTTTTACCAGGCCGGCTTGTTTTAAGCTCCTGGGTCTGATCAGGAGAGCACAGAGTGGCCGTGAAATCGATACGTGATTTACACACACACACACACACACACACACACACACTTCTGATCTAGGGAGGAACCAGTAATTCTTTCCCAGTCGTTTCCCACTAAACAGTCAGTTCATTTAATATGAGCCTGCTGACGATCTTTTCTTAAGCTCATTTAGTAAGCACACACACCTGACAGTCTCTTACAGTGATTACCTCAGAATAACTCAATATATGAAATAAAAGTTAAGAATAGTTCAAATAAAGGCATATTAGCAGAATAAAATCTGTAAAAAATAATAATTTGGTTGAACAGAAAAGATCAGTCCCCTCTCCACTAACACACCTTAAACGTGCAATAAAATGCAATTAAACAGGAACAAATAAAACACAAAATTCATTAAGTTTTCATATGTTGCTTCACTCAGCTGCACATCTCTCGTGTTTTTGAGGTCGTTTAAAACATACAATAGCTTCTGTGCTATACAGCCTACCCTGCAAATCGAGCTAGCTAGTATTTATTGCAGTTTAGCCTGGTTATCTTTTAGCCCTGGTCCAGCTGGCAGGGTCACCAGTACAACGTACTAACCAGACGATACCGTTCAGCTGGATAAGTTTAAAATGACTGATGGCATGTCTATAAAAATGAGAGAAAGGCATAAGGCTGGCTGTTCAAGAGAATGAGAGTCAAGTGATTCTGACACATGCTCCTCATCTGCTCCCACAACTCAACGGTAGCCCCGGCATTCAGACCCGGGACGTCTAAAATAAATGCAATTAATTATCAAAAAATCTTAATAATAATGTCACACACAGCATGCAGGGCGTATAAGATCAATGAGTGTGTATTTTAATGTTTTTGTTTTTTTAAGCAGCACACGCTTGACGGTCTTAAGCCGAACCTGTACGAGGAGCTGAATGGACATTACTGACCTCTAGTGGCGGAGTCGTGCCATCGCAGCCAGGCAGTGGATTCCAGTACTCTCGGTGCAGTGCTCAGACCTCAGACACTGCACACACTCTTTCTCTCCTTTTTGTGCAGTTTTGTGGTCTCCCAGCCTCGGAAAACGACGGATCTAGTCCAAGCTAAAGAGTGAAGGAAGTAGCTGGGGGGAAAAAAGTGCATATGAGGGAAGTAGGAGGCACTGTGTGACGCTGAACCCAAATTATTATTTTTTTTTTTTACAAAAACTTACAATTCATATGTGTACTATATAAAAATACACCGTGTGGGCTGTCATGAGTTTAACTCTGATTAACAGTTGTCTAACATGATGATAAATATGTACATATCCTAACTGTAAAAGCTAATTTAGCTCCACCAGCAATTACTACATCACAGATTCCTTAATGCACTCCAAAACTGTCCAAACTGTCACTGGGGTGATACCTTCAAGTGACCTTCAAGGGAACGTAAGTTCTGTTCCTTTACTCCAGGCTGATTTCTTTTTTCTATTTGAAAACTGTTATGTTGTGAAAAGTACAAATGTGCTCCTTTCTCCTGGGAGAGTGAATGTAGGGTACCATGTTGCGCCTCATTTACAGTGATCAGCCTTAACTTTAAAACAACTGACAGGTGAAGTGAATAACACTGATTATCCCGTACCAATGGCACCTGTCAAGGGTTGGGATACACATATTAGGCAGCAAGGTAACAGTCAGTTCTTGAGCTTGCTGTGTTGGAAGCAGAAAAAAGGGACATGCATAAGGACCTGAGCCACTTTGACACAGGAACAAACTGCAATGGCTAGACAACTGGGTCAGAGCATCTCCAAAACATAAGCCAGGTCTTGTGGGATGTTCCCACTATGTAGGGGTCAGTACCTACCAAAAGTGCTGCAAGGAAGGGCAACCAATGAACCTGCGACAGGTTCATGGGTGCCTAAGGCTCACTGAGACAATCCGTGGAGGCTCCACCTCACTTCAACTCACAAGACTTCTTAGTGCTAGATACCACAGGACACCTTCAGAAGCCTGTGGAGTCCATGTCTCGACGGGTCAGAGTTTTTCTAGCGCCATTAGAGGGACCTATACAATATAAGACAGGTGTTTTTAATGTTATGGCTGATCAGTCGAAGTTGCTTTTACCCTGGATGGTAAAAATGTACCTTTTTTTCTCTTTGAGTGTTTTAACTGTAAAATTTGACACATGACTTTGTAACTGGATCAGCATTTTCTTGCAGTTGTTTATGAAGTACGTTAACTTTGCTAGGTCCTGCATGTTCCTGCTCACAGAAGAGAAGCATTTTTGTAATGTCCATGTGCAGACAGAGGCTTTCTTCTCTATCTGCACTGGAGAACGTGTGATTAACGCTGGTGCGGATTTGGTAAAGAGGATGCAAAGCAGTCAGTCCCTCATCAGCCCATATCAAACAGCCTGTGAGATGTTTAATATATGTGAGTATTTGGTCCCCAGCTTACATCTGTCTGCTTAAAGGTTTATTACTTAAGAATCATTTGGAGGGAGGGGGCAAAAAAAAATTGCATCTCTCGATAGAGTGAGTGACTAATAACTAAAGCCGACAGCAAACCCAAACATGCTCTTGCATGAGCTCGTATTCATCACACACACATTTAACAGAGCGCAAAGACAGTTCCATGCTCAACAACAGAGGAGTCAAAATGTGACACTTTCTTGCTGGCGGTGGGATAAAACTCAATCTCGCTAAACCATCCTGCCTCCCCCCTCCTCTGAGGAAAAAAAAAGCAGAGATGCACAAAAGCACACACACACACACACACACACACACACACACATGTTCAATTTAAAATGGACCAATAAAAAAATTACACATTTCTTGTACTGCTAGGATAATGCATCTCAGGGATGGGCACAGTTTGCAGGGCAGCAGCTCAAAGAGAAAAGGCGGCATCCTTGCAGTGTTGAAGTGAACAAGCAGGCTGCACAGTTTACCAGCCCAAGCGTGTAAGACTGACTGGTGAACGCTGTAATGCGCTTTAAATAAAGTAAATGTGAATGATTAGATTTTGCATGACGACGCTTATCCAACAGCAACTATTAAAGTGGGACACAAACATAGCACTGTGGAAGCAGAACTGGCACACTGCAGAATGTTTGTAATTTCTATAATACTGTATTGTGTTCAAGTCAACATGATAAAAGTGTTTTAGGCTGTATCGAAGACCTTACTGTATGTCGACTGTAACTTCAGTATAATTATAAAGTGACAAACATTACAATTTACCAGCAGTTTTCCCATTATGTAAAGTTTAAACACATAAATAAGGGAGCTGCATCTGTGAACCAGGATAAAGGCAATAAGTTTAAATGTAAGCCATGAAGCTTACCTATTACAACCCGGTCGATATAAAACAAGTATGTGAACGATATGAAGTTTTGATTATTATTATGTTTTTGCAAATAGTTTATATTATATAAATGTAAAATGTAAAAAAAAAATGCATGTGTATGTGTAGCTTGGACTTCTTATATATATATATATATATATATATATATATAGCCTATTACACACTATATGACTCAGTAACTCTTAATCTTTGGTAATATAAGTTAAATATAAATAATACTTTTGGCTTTTTAAGGGGTTAAAAATAATTAGTACAAGAAAATTTATAGAAATGCAATGCAATGGAAAAAACGTAGACATCACCACCCCCTCCCGACATGTATGACGACTTAAAATGGTTTGCTCTTGATTGTTGAAGTGAGTGGTAGCACCATGGCGAGAACCTAAGAAGGTTATACATGCATATGAGTCTGGGAAGGGAGTTAAAGCACAGAACAAGCTCAGAACAATTAGAAATCAGCCATTTATCTGTCCACAAAATAATTTACAAGTAAAACAACTTGCCAACATGTCCATGTGATTTTCATGGGGGTTGTGCAAAGAGAAAAATATTTTTCCTTGCTGTCAAAAATATTTTTTGATATGGTGAAAAAGACAACAGTTTTCATGGGGTGTTCAGATGGGAAGTTCACCTGCAGAAGTTTTAGCTGAGCACTGCTAGCTCGATGGCTTTCGTTTCCTCTAAACCTTTTTCTCCTTCCGTTGACGGGCGTTCGTGGTTGGTTTCTGCACTGATGAAAATAAGGCTGCTGTGGTCAGTTCTCATATGCTCTCCAATGGAAAATAGATGAATTAATTGAACTGTTTTGTATAGTCTGCACATATGAACCAGATAGCTTGTAGTTCTTATTAAACGTGTTCTTCCAAAGGCAGCGATTGGAGCAGGTTGGTGCACAACTCATGAGACATGCCCACTGTAGGTCACTTGAAATGTCCTTTGTGCTGCTGCTGTACTGAGCAGAGCATCTGTAATGCCCTGAGAGGTGCAAACGAGATACATGACTCTAAGTGCAGGGTATAATCCCCATAAAGCATCCTGTTTGCTGGGTACAGAGAGACATACTTTGCGGCCGTTAAAATCCACAAGCATTAACAGCCTACGAGTAGTCCTTCAATCAAAACTGTAATATGTTTTACTGACATAATGTGGCTAATGGTTTAGCAGTTATCATCACAGGCCTTATGGGGACACTGGGATTTGCAGCACTTTGCAACCCAGGTTCTAAAAGATATAAAAGTCTAGCAGATAAAAATCTGTCTGTGGCATTACTATGAAATGAATGTGCTTAGTTATACCATGGGCAAAAAACTGCAGCATACAAGACATGAACTAATAAAAATATCAACAGTTTTCCCCAAAATGAACCTAGCTGTGTCATTTAACTTGTTAAATCTTCCCCCAGCACGACTGCTCAACTGTTCAAATGTGCTGTGGTGGTGCAACTGTGGGGGACTGGAAACGGTAGATAATTTCAATCTGATTTCACAAAGTCAAATGAAGGAACCACAACAAAATGCCATGTTTATGACCTGGCCTCTCCCTGGCCCCACCGGCTTTTTTTGTGTGTGTTTTTTGTTTTTGCTCAGAGGCGCCACAGCCTCGTCAATCTTTCATCATTCAAGCTGGTTAAAGGTGGACGATTTATGGGCACTGCGGCTCAACGGCCGGAGCTGAGGTCACCCCGTATCAGCCGACGACAATGGCCATTGTTCCTGAGCCCAACAGGAAGTGGCTGCGTGGGACTTCCTGCAGCTGATACGTAGGCCAGAAGGGGGGCTGGATAGGGCAGAAGGACATTGTTCCAGGTAGGAGCGCAGCACTGGGTCTGTCTCTTGGGATCTCATGTTTTCCAGAAAAGGCCTCCAGTCCCATAGCCTTAATATAGAGCTGAATACGGCTCCATCGGAACTAACCTAGTCAAACAGTCTGTGTGCATGACTTTAAATAGCGTGTAAACACTGTGCCCAGGAGGAGAAACATGCACACACATCCACACACGTTCATTCACAGGGGCATAAACCCCACATGATAAATTCCTATACTTCATAACCTCCGTTTACAAATAGACCATCCATACATTGTTGTTTTCCATGTTCCCAATTCGCATACTGGTAGGCTGTTTTTTCTTCTTTTTTCTTTGCACAGTAAGTATCCATGCAATCATTTTCTTAGTACAGAAGGAGACATCCGGCTGAATGGGAAAATAACAACTTTGATCATTCTTTTCAAAGGAATTCCTCTATTCACCAGATTTCTACCTGTAATGAAGGAAAATGTGAAGCTTCCCTTGGCGGCGGGGGCCTTTTGACCGCAAAAGCGTCGGCCGGTATAATGCTGAGAGGCTTTTTTGACCCGCAAAAACTGGGTTTTTGTTGGCAGATTGCGGCTTTCACACCGGCATTAGCTGCAACATGCGGCTCTTTGGCGGAGCCACTCAAGAACAAATGCCCAGGAATTTTCCCAAATAACCCCTCAGTCTGTAGCCATCCCGGAGGGGATATAATAGGGCCTCTAAGACATATTTACTGCCATCTCCACTGTGGGGCTTGTGGGAGGCATCATCGCTTTGAAACAGTGCCTTTTGTGGCTGGTGGATTTCTATTAACCTCTTCCCGTCGGTAGGGAATGGAGAGAATGGGGCAAACGGGCTTCACTGCCGGCCAGGATTGGTGTTAACGGCATGCGACAGATGTGCAGATGGAGCGTTATACAGTTGGAGATCAAGAGGAGACACACACAGAGAGAGAGGAAGAGGGAGACAGAGGGAGATGCTCAAACATCTCCTGCCTTTTCTAACTTGTCCAATCCGGAATCAGTATGTCCAAAGGCTGACTGATACTCATGCAGGAGTTGCATCTGATGTTTGAGTACAGCCAGATTTCCATCTTCTTATCTTCAGCAAAAACACAGGCTTAATGAGCAGAGTCTGGCGTACGAGTGTGAGGAAAATAAAATGCACACAGAGACCTCACATGCAAACAATTCTGCCACATTCAGAAAGCGATTGTGCACGAAAGCATCACGGTGGCAACTGCGCTGGCCCTTTTACCCACACAAGCGCTCATAAAGCATCTCGAAATAGCCCCTCAGCTGATTCATTTGACACAAAGATTGGGGTAATTAATGGCGTAACAGTCCACATCTGTCGATTAGACACAAGTGAGTCAGCTTTGACTATATATAGTATTGCATCGGACTTGTCCAAGGGTAAACATTCACCGGGTGTGTTTGTCATACCTCAGTCTAAATGGGGGAGAGCACTTCTGTAGTAGACCATCCTCGCTTCGTCTGCGGGACCCCTGCCAAATGCAGGGAACTAAATATGGCTGGCTGTTGTCGCAGTAATTCAGTTATGGCTGCATTAACATACAATCAGCGTGATTCACTTAAGGGCATTTTGACTGGGAGCATAAAGCATGATTCACTCAGAGGATGTTTCTACTTGTGAATGCTGTGATCCTTGAGCTTTTCTGAAGGTGCTGTCCATCCACACACATCAGCATTGGTTCAAGATGGGCATGTTCTGCTGGAGCCAAAGCAGTTGGGTTCAGTGAACTTGGGGTCAAAGCATCCGCAGCTGGCCACGTTTGTGCTTCTCGGGTGGCGTTACCTAATCCGCTCCCATCAAGCGAATAAACTGTGTACTTTGCGCTGCCTTTCAGGCGAGCTAGTCCAGAGGATGGGTAGGCGTACGGATGTATGTGTTTGTATTTAATTAAACAACATTTAATGATGTTTAGCCCAGCTGCAGGTGCAGCCTGGACGTTCTACCTGATGGTGCTGGTCTCGTAGCTTTGCTTTGCAAGGACAGAGAATAGCCAAACTTCTGTGTGTAAAAAACAGTAAGGGAAGAAAAAGAGGCCAAGACCAGTAGAGTAATGTTGTGTTTCTGGGCAAAGGCCTACCGTCTCAGTCTGGATGGGTCTCTCTGAGTCAGTTGGGCTGGTGTGTAAGGGGCTGGGAGGAGCCCATGGTGAGCCGCCCCAAGGCCTGAAAGAGCCCTTTGTGTCCCGCTCTGTTTTCACAGGAAATGACTGGCCCTTTCTCCTCCGGTGGGGAATATGAAGCTGTGATCACCTAATCAAACTTAACAGAGAGACCAGAGAGTGGGGTGAGATCGAAAGCAAATGAGAGAGAGACAGACAGAGGGAGAGGGAGAGAGGGAAAAGGGGCAGTTAACCCAGAACCCATGGTTCAGTCAAACACAGGCACACAATGGCTCATTTATATCCATCTCCTTCTCTCCATTTTTCCCCCCGCCGTCTCTTTTTCACTCTGTGCCCCACATTCATAAATATAGCCACGGCGACAGCCTGTTGTTTTAGTGACAAGGTAGATAGGTATGCAGCCTTAATTTAAACATCAGGAAACACTGGGGAGGCTTTTTTAAAACCCTAACACACACGTCGGCAGGTTTAAACACACACATGCACGCCCCCCCCCCCCCCCCCCCCCCCCCCTTCTTTTATTGAAAGCGGACTGAAAGCGAGACACCTTCTGATCCCACAGCAGGGATTAGAGCAGCAGATTCAGACCTTGGGATTAACAGCCTGCCAATCCAGACACAGCCAGAAAACCGAACAGGGAGGAACAGGGAGATGGAAAAAGAGAAGGTGGGGGTTGTGTAGTAGAAAAGTGAGACTGGTTGTTAACTGAGCTGGGCTGGGCTGGAGAAAAGGCACGTTGTGATGACCATCAAAAAAACAGCAAGCCACAAAAAAAAAAAAAAAAAAAACCTGGCAGAAAACGCCGTCGCAATTCAGTGTTTGACCCCTGCAGGCTCTGCACAGCCCAGACCGGACTGCGAAGTGAAAGACAAAAGCAACAAGGCCATGCAGAAAGTGACCCTTCGACTCTATCATTCATGCAGCCAGAGTCTATAGTGAATAAAAAGCATCACTCTCCCCCTCCTGTCCTCATGCCAGCTTTGACCTCCCATCCATTCGCCGCTTTGTTGTGCGACAGGCCCCGAGCGGCCCGATCTCCCCCCCTGATGAAAGAAACCGAGGGACTTTTCCTCCAGCGGACGCTGACTGCTGTGGGAGTGCAGGTTGTATGAAAGGAGGTCACACAGGTTGTTCATTTGATAATCAAAGCATCAGCTAAGGTGTTATATTTCTGTCTTTGGTCATACTTTATAGCTGGCAGAGGTTAGAAGTTCTCTTTCCACGTGCATGTGACGGAATTCTGTCTTCTGACCTTTTAATTGGAAGTCCGCAAGCATTGTCTGCTGCTGACATCATTGCATTGCTGTGCACTGTGTAAATGGGCAATTATTGCAGAAGAAGCGAAGTGAAGGTACAAAAGAAAGGCCAGAAGAATGAGCGGTGCAGGCAAAGATCTGGAAAGAAAAAGAAAAGAGATGCATGAGGAGTAAAAAAATAGTGGGAGACAAGAGGCCAGAGCAGAAGTTATGTGCTGATGATAAGAATGAAGAGGAGAGTGATGGAGAGAGAGAGTGAGAGATATCTAGAGAGCTAGAAAGAGAGCAAGAAAGAGAGGTAACCCAGAGTCCCTCGGCTGCCCCAGGGCATGGTGCAATATTGATGGGACGGATGAGAGACCTCACAGACACCCACTCAGCACCTGGGGCTGGGACTCCAATCTCAGACCACTCTTTTTTTAACACACACACATACACACACATATATAAGTGCACACATAGTGCTGTTGCTTCTCTGAACTATGCAGAAAAGCAATTATACAAAAAAGCTGTTTCAATTCACGTTGCTTTAAGTTTCGCACGCACCAGGTACAACATGGAGCTTTGCCAACTTGAGCAGCCTTTTAGAGTCTCTTCTGTCTGCCTCATACATACTTAACAAATAGTTCTACACGCATTAAACCCACATATGCCATCCCCCAGAAAATGTGCGGCACGTGGCACATTCGCACCTGTGGAGGCATCTCACTATTTTACCTCTTGAGCTGCGCCGAGACGAGCTGCTGGCATCTTTCCACGCAGAGCCTCCTTTTTATAGTACCTGGATTTAAATCAGGTTGGCCCTGATTCAGTAAGACTTTCCCTCACTTTCTATATCCCTTCATCTCTCTGCATGACCTCACAGTCTCCTGCAGCAGGCCACCACCAGTGTATGTTTGTGTGTGTGTGGACTTGTACAATCATTTCCCATGTAAAGATCAAAGCCTTGTCTCTACAGGGAGAAAGCTAGAGAAGTGTGCCGTTCTCTGTTGCTGCTCTGAGAGTAAAACAGTACAGGACACATCAAGACCCTGCTTATCTTTGGCTGCAGAGGTTAAGCTAAAAGCTTGTGGCTTAACTTGGCGAGCACAGTGGGTGCCATGGTCTCACTGTCCTGATTCCACTCTTCATCATTATATGAACCTGTGTATTATTCGTAGTGCTGCCCTGTTATTAGGTTCTTCTGCCTTTGGTTTTGTTTCCTGTTGCAAGGAGATGCATCTCTTGTTCCTGGTTCTGGCTTTTCACTCAGAGCTGCATGCTCTCACGGTTTGTTGATGATGGCGCAAAAATAAATATCCCTCATACTCACCCCTGCTTGGCTCTCGCACCCATTTGTTACCGTGGGTTTCAACTAGCGCCAACGTATGAGAGGACTGAGTTCGATGACCAACCTTTCAGACCTCTCCACGTGGCGCTAAGTGGGGTAAATTGTCACGATGTGATATCCGGGCTCTTACTTTTCAAATTAATGCTGTAAAACAAGTGCTTCGGCCTGACCTTCCCCGCCCTGCTTGGCCACTGCCTTTTAAAGACAATAAGCGATGCTGTGGCCTGCACACTAATAGTCCAATCAAAAGCACTTAGTGCACACTCACGCCAAGGGAGCAACCGCTAGTGGTTAGCGTTAGCTAGCTGCGGAGCAATTAGCTCTTCAGCTCAAAGAGAAAGCGGGGCCGCGCTCCTGTGCTGGCACTCACCAGAACGCCGCGATGCCCGTTGCTCCGAGTGCCCGCTGGCTGACTGACTGGCACAGTGAATGCTCGCTGGGTGGCTGAGCTGGCACTGCGATGGGCTCTGAGTCACACGTTTGTGCGCACACACACATATACACCTGCAGCGAGAAGGTCTATGCCAACACCCTGGAGAGGCTTAGTCACCAGTGAGACCGGTCACTCATTCTTTTTTCCTCTATCTCTCTTTATGTGCTCACATGCACATTCATCTATGTAGGTCTGGTGCAGCATCTTCCCAGTGGTTTTCTCTTTTCCTCCTGGGTAGCGCCAAACTTGCTGCCACAAAGCTCTCCTGACGGTGGCCACTGGAGAGATAGCATCTAGAAAAGACTTTAGGCTGGGAATCAAGATCAAGCTGGAGAAAAATGTTGCTATTCCAACCTTTTACAAGTATACAGTGGCACAAAGTAAACAGTGAAACATTTGCAATGCAATAAGTACATAACAGTACCAATCCAGACCCCAACATTAAATGCAATGCAATAAACAAGACAAATAATAATAATAATAATAATAATAATAATAATAATGAGAAATATTTTTTTTTTCTCATTATATTTTTCATTATATATATATATATATATATATATATGTGTATATGTATATATGTATATATATATATACATATATATATCTCAAAGTACCTATGGCAACTTTAAATATGCTGGAATGTGAGTAGTGGATGCCTATTTTCATATTTTTGTTTACACTATTTAACTGTAATGGCATAAATGCATATTTAATCACACAAGAATTAAATAATGAATTGCATTTAATGCGCATTTTGTTTAGTTGCAGGATTGACAGGTATGTGTCTACATGCTTGATTTACTTTTGGAAATAATAAAAAAATATTACATGTTTTTTTTCTGCAAACAAGACTGTATGCTTGTTTTTATTTAAAGTATAACAAAATACAGTATCCTGCACATACAATGCATATGTGGAACAAAACGAATGTTCGTAATACACACTTCTTTAAATTTTAATGAGCTATTATATGGAAGTTTTTGTTTTCAAAATAACTGAGATTTCTAAGACTTGAAGTCTGTGCAAGTTGAGTGGAGATATGAGGCTCTGCAGAGTCATCTGCAATCCATCTACCACAAGGTCCTAAATCAGGGTCATTGAGAAAGGTCTCTATGTTGGTTAAGAGAACGTCAGTCAAGGGAACTACTTAGGTCTACTATAGATCATTTACCAGATCATTTACTATATGACAAATCAAAACAGGGCTTCATGATGCACAATATAGAACGGAAACCTTAGAAACATTAACATTAGAACTTTCAAACTAGGATGAGTGACGTGTGGTCTTCAACATAAGTTCAAGTTTTAGTTACAGTATTATAGCTGCACACTGTAGATGAAAACAGCAATAAACCCCTTTTCTCTGCTATTTTCACATTGGAAATGAAGGCCTCTTACAGCGTATCTATATTTTTCTTTCTGCGTGGTTTGACACAAATGACAAAAAAAAAGAAAAATATTCAAATGTGACAGACAAAGGATTGCGGTTCTGTTCTCTGATGGAATTTTGCAGAAATGAGTGAAGTGTGATTTCCATCCCTCCATTACAGACAGGCCCTTAAGCCTTTAAGCATGGCTGTGTTTAAAAGAAAAAGACAGGGCTAAAACTCGGCAGAGGCAGATAACACGAGCGAGGCGAGGATAAACGAACATCTAATGTCACTGCGCCGCAACTGACACCCAGCGTCCGCCAGGCCGGGCGAACAAAACCACATCCAGGGCCCTGTCTGTCACGGCTTGCGCAAAGCTGCTCTTAATCACACCCTGTTATTTAAACATTTAATGCAACAGTGGAGGGAGGAGGCAGGAGAAAATGATGATGATGATGATGATGTTGATGATTTGCGATTAAATGATTTCATCACTGTATTAGGGGATTAAGACGTCCATGGAAATAGATTAGTTCTACATCCATTTTCACTCTGACTGGCAGGAATCCAAAATGCTCAGAGATGAAGAAATGAAGAAAGAGACAAAGAGAGAGGGAGCGAGGGGGCCGTGTTGTGACAGATGGAACGAAGGGACTTATTGGGCAGCATTAAGGATGCTACTGCCACCTGGTGGTGGACGAGTGAATGGTATTCTCGGGTAAGGAACGCAATACCTTTGTCAAACCATTTCTGCAACCCCTCTTTCTAAACTCCTTCCATAATTATGTACTGCAAATAGCAACTATTACCTTTTTACTAGAACATTATGGGAATGTGCATAGAAGTGAAAGTGATGTACTAAAGCATTCTAAAATTTTAAGAGTCTGAAACCCAACAATGTGCTGAAGAAGACTGAGGACTGCCATTAAATGATCATATCTTTAGCCTCATCCTTTCAAAGCCATCAACAATTACAATCTCAGGTCATTATGCCACGGCATGCTTTTAGAGAAAGGCCTAATTACAAGAGCATGGCCCATCATCAACTTCGAGCGATACAATCTGCTCCCTCATGCGCAGGCCAGCATTCAAAGAAGTGGAGACTCTGAAGTCAAATATTCAAGATAACTAAGAAGACATGAAATGTTGAAGAAAAGACGAATAGAAGACAAACCCTGCGATGGAAACAAACAACAACTCGGGAGAATGAAGAGCGAGCGAGAAAAAAACAACACAAAGTGACTGCAAGTTCATTAATTAGAATTTCAAATCGGACAAACTCAAGATGACAGCGGCACACTTGTCAAGTCAGATCATGGCTTGGTGGAGCGGTGAAGAACACACTGCCCAGAGCACAAAACGCGGGAGTCGTTCAGCACAAACAACGAACAAATCCTTATGTGTGCGTGTGTATGTGTATATGTGTGTGTGTTAGATGACTGCAGTGTGCAAGCTCTTCATCTTCTCTGAATACCATGGACCGCCTCTCTCTCCTTGCCCAGCGATGTCATTTTCCTTCCGAATGAAAAGTGACAAAATGTTCTCTTGAGGCAAAGGCGCGATGCCAGGGCTGCCAGGGAAAGGGGGGGGGGGCATTAGAGGGCCAAGGCAAGTGATGGGAGGTGGAGGGCACATACACACTGCTTGAGGTTCTGTGGGCAGGGCACCAGAGGTTAAGGTGCTAAGATGGCCCTCTGCAGGCACTGCACTCATGGGTAAGGCAGGAGAAGATGCAGTCTTCCTACCAGACTAGAGGGTAAGGAAGTCAGGGAGAAGATAATGACAGGGGGCGCCTTTGAGGGAGTGCAGAGAGGTTTTGGCTGCCTGGGCTTATACCACAGAGAGAGAGACAGAGACAGAGAGAGCGAGCGAGCGAGAGGCTGTCTGGGCAATAGACCAGGTCAGTCAGTGTAGTGGAGTGTAGTTGAAGCCAGACTGCTCTGGCTTCAGACAGAAAAGAGCTAGCCAGCCAGTGCCCTGCCCTAAAGAGTCTCTCATTTAGGAGCAGAGCCAATCGGAGCAGGAAAGGGTAAAACTATCTCAGGTAAGTCCTTAAAACTTGAACAGAGGTCATTTCTGAGATAGGTCACACAAAAGAACAAGGAAAATGGCCAAAATGAGTCAGTGGAAAGGTCTTTAAGCATCGAAATTACCTCCGGTGTGAAGCTGGGAATGAATAAAGACATTGGGCTAGCCAACAATAGAAATCACTCAACCAGTGATGGATGTCTGGTTGATCCTCAGCTAAGCGACATACATGGGGTCCGTTCCTTGTTGTCGAAAGAGAGATATGCAGGAGTGTGCAGACCGTGACGGCCCATGGGCACGAAGCTGCCAAGCGTTCGCAGCTTTAATCTGATCCATTATGCTGACGGGGTTTGACTCTGTTCCAGGGCCGCTGGTGCCTTCACACTCAGAGAGAAATAGAGAGAGAGAGCGTCCTGGCAGCCACCGCCGTCACCTGCGCCGAGCACAGCGACACTTTGTCAGTCAGTCACACCTGATCTGAATTCCAACGCGGTTGCGTTCACACCCACCCAATCCTTGTTTTAATTCCCATTTACTCCTCAATTGCTTCATTCATTTTGGGTCGATGTACACATGTAAAAGTGTGTATTATTACAATCGTGAATGAATTAATGATGTTTAGTGCAAGTAGGGCACGATGACATGATGAATAAGTTTGGGACAGAGGAAGAGTTGGGGAAAGCCTTCAGCCCTGAGGGCTGCAACCGTGCACCCCCCCTTTCCCCATACCCCCACCCCAGCAACTCTTTCTAACAAACCTACTCATACATCATTACAATACCCAGTCCCAGTTCTCTCTCTCCAATGTACACACATATTCACACACACACACACACACACACACACACACACACACACAGACACAAGCCCTGGCAATACATTTTGCATGTTGTAGCAAGGCTGTCTAGGTCCTCATGAACCCAATAAGATCTTGCATGCATTGTTGTCATTACGAAGATGGACAAACTGTTGCTTAGCACGTTTATTTAAGGATAACATGACATTTAGTATTACTGTAGTGTACTTGACAACAAATATATATGCATCTACAGTAGAAAACATAGAACTACAGTTACAAATTGTGTTTTGTCTTGTAATCTCTAAAATGTTATTCAAGGCAACACGGGTCTAAAGTGATTTAAGGACAAGACATTTAGCTAACATTGGTTTTACTGTGATCACATGAATATCGTGGACAGCTATGTTCCCTTTTAGTGCTTGACTTTGAACTGAGCAGAGCGATCATGAAAAAACGGTGTGACGCTTTTAATGCAGTGTTTTCATCAATTACCAGTAACAGGTACTTAAGCATAGTCATTATCTAGCACTTGCGCCCTCCGTAATGCACACATACAGCCTCAACATCTGCTCCATGCACCCTCCAGAGTGTACATTTGTACCTGCTCCTTGCAGCCTCCGTAGTGCACACTATACCCTCCAGAGGACACTGAACTCACCAAGTACTTACAGTACCAGTATAACTAACCATCAGATCCAAATGCTATGTTGACCATAGTCTTCGGTTTTAAAAAAGATGACACTGGGGGCACACGAGTGTCCACCGTAGTTAGGATGTCAAGGCCAAACTGAAGGGAGATGGTTTGGTCAAATAGACAATTAAGGCTATTTATTGGCCATGCCAAATTAGTGGATGTTTATTCAATTGTATTAATGTATATTACAATACTGTATATTACAATACCCTCACACATACACACTGCCACGGTCCTACAACTTAGGCCTATTTGAACCCCCCCCCCAGCCATGCAATTCTAATTACGGTGGACACCATGTGTCCCAAGTGTCCCCTCCTTTTAAAAACTTTGGTCACCCTAGCATTTCGATTAAATGCTTTTAAGATGATGATCAGCACACATTCAACCAGGTGTTTCCAAACCTTTTACTGGTACTGTCAGTCTTAGACATGTTAGTGTTACATCTAAAGTACCATGTAACCACATCACCTAACAAAATTTACTGTACATCCTCAAATACTTGAGAATAAAGGAGAATTTGTCCTTTGTAAAAGCCTATTCAATTCTGAATTCTTGCTCAATATATTGTGCTGTCTTGTGCTCCCCTCCTAATTGTATTTTGGTACAGTAACATCAAAAAACTGGTCATAATCAATGTGCATGTATTACAGAGTATTAAAACAGATCACATGTTATGTTACGCACATACGCATCTAATTATGAATAAGACATCATTGCAAGTACAAGGAAAGGAAATATTGCAATGTAGGTACAAATATTGCACACTACTAAAAATGCACTTAGTTCATATTTATGTTTTAATTGTCAAGTTTCTGTGCATCAGCACTTTTTGATTTGTACCCTGTGTGTGTACGTGTGGTGTGTCTGTGCGTGTGCGTGTGTGTACATGTACGTGTGCGTTAGCATTTATGTTGTTTTGCCCAGTCCCTACAACATCAAGGCCCGTCTACACGAGGATAGCCCAGTCGCTTGATGTCCGCCCATACTGCAAAAAAAAGGAAAAGCACATTTAGGAGGTCAAGGTTTAGAGTTCCACACTCACAGCAGCCACAACACAATCAGAAAGGAGCCGTAACAACCTAGTATCCATAAGCAGATCTGTGAACTCGACTGCAAGACAATTCAAAACAAAATGTTCCCCTGTCCATGACAGCCGTGGAGACAAATCCAATTATTTGCGTCTCATGTTGCAAATTTGTTCTAATGGACGGAATGGGAGAATAAATAAGCGCCCGGGTAAGGAAACAAAAGGACGCGATTTCTAATTAACATGAAAGAGAAATGGAGGAACGTGTTAGTAAACCCATCTTTCATCCCTCCGTTGCAGTCTTGCAACCAACGCATTTGTTTGTGCGCAATGTTGTGTTCCAGTGGGACACATGCTTCCATTGCACCAACAAATTAAATGTCAACAGATTTAACATCGCCTCGCACTTTTTCCCCCCCTTTCCTTATGCATTTTGTCGATTTTATTGTTCATTAAGCTTTTTTCCGCGTCGTGCAACTCTCAAGCGGCTTTATTTGTCACGTCTTGGCTTTGAAGATCACAAAAGGCTGGGACAATAATTAGGTTTAGTGTAATTACGGGGAGAGCGTAATGAGCGCTTTCAGGAGAGATGTCTGGCCCTATCTGCTCGCTGCCTCTCTATGGGTAACCATTAATCCCACATTAGCCCCGCGCTGTCAGCCTCATGACCAGAGACAGAGAGAAAGGAGGAGAATCAGAGATTAAGACGTAGAGTGGGAGTAACAGGGAAATAAGAGAGATAGATAAAGATATCATAGTCATAAGCGGCTCTGCACTGCTCTAAACTGGCCCAAATGTTCACAAAAAATATGCCTTGTTCTTGTTCACCCCTGGCATGTAATTACAATAACAATTACCTATTTGATAGCAACTTGTCTCACCAAAGTGCTCTGTGTGTACAAAATCTATTAAATTAGGTTTTAGGCTTAGATTGCATATTTGAAAGGAGATACAGAAAACAATAAATAGAAATGACTTGGCTATGCACTCAATGAAGGCACCTGACTTGAAGTTCTTCCATTCCAGTAAGAACACATGCTCAGCTGGGATTCCCAATATGAATCTCAGCTGTAGGGCACTGTCAGGATGAAAATTACTGGCAAAGTGTATTTGGTGGGAAAGGCACCAATTATTACAGAGTTTTGTCAAATTAATGAAACAGAGCTGGTAACATGGCTTCAGAATTAAAACCCTCCACCTGTTCAATGAATCAAATTCCAACAGCTTTTTTCAAATATACTTCTGATATATACTGTTGCTGTAAAACATGCATTAGCTGACTGAAACATGTTCGGTTATGGATACTGGTCTCTCTTTTGCTCCCTAACATGCTGTAATAGATGTGTGTGCCATTGTGTGTGTGTGAGCGGTATTACATGCGATGATCAACTACAGCTGGCAGTATTACAGAGTGTGTTCCCTTGCAGCTGAAATAGGCTTTCATATTTTCTAAAAGAGCTGATGTAGGAATGTGTGAATCCACCTATTGCTCTCCACTGTTCCTTAAAATTGCTCACAACTCCCAGAACCGTACCACCTTGATGAAAAATTGCTAAGAAGGAAGTTATGCAAGTGTTGAAAATGTTTTTAATGTGAGAAGTAAAGTCGGATCTCATCTGGTCACACTGGGGAGTCCTTTTAGTAAATCTGGCCAAAGCCTATCCAGACACTTTACGGATATGAAACGTATGTTAAAGCCATCAGTCTAAACTTGCCGCTCATGGGCAATGCGCATGAAAACGTTTCTCTCCCTTATGCAAACTGTTTGTGGGGGAGGATTAGAGAGAAAACAGGTATGTATACTAGAATTGTGGCCTATTGCATGTTCTAGATCACATCAAGCAGACATGAAAATTCATGAGCTGTGAAAAAGGTGACAGGTTCAGAAACCAAATCCCTCTAGTAAGGTCCAGCTATGTTGTTCCTAAAAGGAAACTTAACATAAAAAATTCTGGTGAATTCTGGTGTATTCTGGTGCAAAACACTGGGCTAATTGCTGTTGAGTTAAACAACTATGCAAACTGGGTTATGTCCAAAAAACACCTTTAACCAGCAATTCTGCTTTACTGACTCCATTATGATACAAAGTGCTTGGACCTTGACAGTTGCCACTTGCAATGTAATTTGAAGATGGATGCTCAGATCTCACAGACCGCTATGAGTCAGTCATATAGTCATCAACAGAAATCTAGAAAACTAAATATTAGCTGAACGTTTTGCGTTGCTATCAATAATTAATAACACTTTTGAAGCTACTGAATACATTAATCTGAATATGGGGAAAAGCCACTCACTTTCACACTACTTGGCTTTCTTTTCTATTGTTATAGTATCTATTGTTTGATGCAATCATAAGAGTAGTTGCTGGGCTGTGTTTGTGAGAAAGGAGGGTTTCTCCTACAAAATTTCTTAAAATCTCTCCCTTTCAAAAATGTAAATGTATCAAAGACCCATGATTCTAATGAATGGCATGTTCATTATTCAAAATCATAAAATCCTAAAAGTTGACAGGCTGGCATGTGTGATCAAAGTACCGTATGTTTAGATGTACAGGCTATTTCTATTTTCTGCTGGGATAATTATGGATTTTATTGATAGCTGTGAAATATAAGAAAATACATAGGAAACTGTTTATCAGACACTGTAATTTGGACAAATAATAGTTTAGTCTGAATATCTTCTCCACCTTCCGGAATGCAAAGAAAAGGAGTATTGAAGTGACATTTTATAACCTTTGTAAACAGGCATACTTTGGCAACTTCAGTTAAAACACTGTTACAATAGGTATCATAGATTCCTTAAGCTGATAAAAAATTACTCATATGAGAAAAACAACCAGCAAGGTAAACTAGCAAGCATCTGGAAAAAAACCTTAAGATTTATTTTCTTTTGTGTAAGTAAATGGGCAAAAAATTGTATTTGGCCTTTTTCTTTGTGTTGACGAAATTACAATTTTCTTTACAATCTGCTTTGGTAGGATATGCCACTGAATGAACTTTCAAACCCATCTTCACAAACCAGGTTTTAAGTGTTAGCTGTAGAAATGAACAGCTTTTCCAATAGATGCTTTTTGACTTTCTGTTTTGGTCAAATAGTGAAAAACAACCTTGCTCAAGATCTAGTCTTTACATAATTTGGGTAAAAAAAAAACATTATTTTGACCAACTGAGGTAAGCACCATAAATACTAGTTAGCACCATAAATATATTTGCTGATGATTCTGGGTGATACAGTGCTGGGAGTTACACGATAACATATGATAAATAACATAGTTAATGCTAGTATTGTGCTGGAATATCTCTTTGGCCTTTAAATTTACTTCTAAAGAAGATGTGTCAAAAGGACAATACAGGCTTAACGCACCAAGTCACCAAGTATGAGTGAATGTGTCTGGCTCACCTGGATGTCTGTGAGCTCTTGTAGCAGTCTAGAGACAAGTGGGGGGCAGTTACTCTCACAGGGAATCTGAAGATTCTAAACAGAGATAAAAAAATAGTAATTGACATCTGCTACAAAACAGTTTTTTCACATTTACATGAACCAAGCAAACATGAAGCGAGACAGATGTACTAAAATGCACCAAGGAACAATATGTTTTTTTCATATTAAATCGAGCACTGAAAATTGAAGAAAGAAATCTTCTTGGTCACACAAACTACAAACAAATTAAATATGAATATCAAGTTCAGACTCAGATTTAAGTATGCATTGAAATTACAAACAACTGTTATTTTTGTTTTTTGTGTCAAATTCATGAACAAAGACTGAAATAAACTGTTTTCACGACTTTGGATTCTCAACTGAGAATGACAAGAACAAACAGTACACAAATTTACTGTTTTGTTTCTAGTTTCAGTTGCAAATAGAACTGCATTCATTCATTACCCTCATTTACACACTACAGTCGCAATCAAAATTACTTAACCCCTATCACAATATAGGTTTATTAGTGTTTGTTTTTATTAAGGGGTGTTGTTTTAATGGGTGTTTCTTATTTTGTTTCATATTAAATTACCGGTATTGTGACAACCCTACTTGGTGTCAGTATTAAAATGAAACATTCTGGTTGTATGACAATTTTAGAATGTATTTCACAATATGTGCTCACAGTGTGTATTATTTTCTTAAATTTCAATATCTATCTTTCTGTAACTGAACTTTTGCATTTTTTATTTATCTCAATGGGTCAGTTTAAGTATACCTTTTACAGTATATACATTTGAACAGCTCACTAGGCTTACCTCTCCCTGGTACAGCACCCTGCCAACTGGGCTGACCACACATGCTGTTCCTGAGCCAAACATCTCCTTCACACGGTTCTCATTCAGAGCCAGACGAAGATCAGACATGGTCAAGTACCGCTCGGACACTTTAAATTCCCCCTGTAGACAGGAATATTACATTACAAAAAATATATATATTTATATGTGAGGACACATGCAGCATAAGGAACATTTTAGTGTGCAATGCTTCTGTAAATAGTTCAGTGTATTCTGCATTGTGAAATGTTCTCTGTAAATGATGAAGATGAACACTTAGATCAAGTCCACATTACACAATTTTATTCCACAGTTTTCTAGCGCTTAGAAAATGTATGAGATTAGAGATAAATATTTCTAGCTTGGTTTATGATAACTATTCAGCGACACAATTTTTCTAAGCTGACTCTCAGGGAGTGAGGTGAAGGTAACCAAAGCATAGTGAAAGGAATACAGGAATTTGGAGAAAACTCCCTCAAGACTACTGCAAATGATTAGGTTTGGTGCTTCAGAGAGAAAATTCATGAGAACTTAGTCTTTTGTGCTGGTCACTTGCAATGTATGGGCCCAGAAAAGAAAGAAGGGTATATATAATTTTCATTTTTTTTTCTATATACATAAATTAGTGTGGAAACAACAACTACAGCAATTCCCTGTTATCCACTTTATCACGTGATGGACACTATGTTTATTTGTGATAATAATGACAGTAGTCATATAATTAGGCATGCTTTGTCCCAGATGTCTCGGTGTTATGTGTGAGCCACAAACTAAAGGTCACCAGCGATAAATGTTGTGTAGTGTGAGAAAACGATTTTAAACATCATGTAGTGTCCACTTCGTATTACACAGACAAATTCCAGGGTACTAGAGAATGAGGAACCTTATGGGTCAATAACGTGATTGCCCTTCAATAACCTTCTTAGAAAAGAATTAATTTTTAATGACTGAGAAGTGTAAGGAGCATCAGAACAGAATTATGAAAAAAACAATATATACTCACACAGTTTTGGGATATGCAATATTGGGCTTAATAAGGGTTACAGGAGAGTAGTTTGCCAAGAAAGTAAGCCCAGTCCTTACCCATTTGCGTGCAAGTTCCAAGACGCTCTGCCGTGTAATGCCTGGCAGGATGATCCCATCTAGAGGAGGTGTTGCAAGTTCTTCCTCTAAAAGACATCATTATTTTTATGTCAAAGTGAAAGAACAAAATGTTCTGCTCAATTTAATTCCAGTAACCCCACACACTTCAGGTATCACATCTGTTAAACTTGCCAAAGTGCCTAGGTTCCATCTTCATCCTCAGTTGGCTAAGCTGTATCAGTGTCAATGTGTCTAACACATTTGTCAGTCTTGCCCCAACTTTTATAAATGTTTAGTCATTTAAGAAATATCTCCCGCCTGGTGTTTAATCATGAGAGCAGGTTTTCTGCATATTACTACAGTTATAACATGATATATGTAAATAATGAAGTTACTCAAGTTTAACAAGCAGGCTTCTTAAATGTGTTTATTACCACCAACTGTAAACACAGACAGGGAATTTCTTTAACATTAAGGCTACATTTTGACCACTTGAATGTAAACTTCAGAATATATATCAAAGAATGTACAATGAGCAGACATGACAGACATTTCAGTGGATGGAGATGGGGCAGAGAGTCACTGGATGTTTTTGCTTTCCAGATTGTTCTTAGATTGGTTAACCACTAGAGGTCACCAACACACAGTGAAATGAAAGTAGCCTTATCCACAAACACACTGCACAAAAAAGAGCCTTATGTGTTAAACAGAGCGGGTTTTAACATTATGTGTCCATCCCTGAAAAGTAGCAGAACATATTTCATGGCATTCTCAGAAAGATACTGACACACTGTCCAGGAGTGCTTTTCCTGGACTGCTATTACAGACAACCAGTAAAAGAAAGTCTCCCATCACACATTACAAATAATGTAATAAACATTACCTCCTTTCTCATTGACCCAGTAAAGGAACAGGTTCATGGTGCCGACCTCCGTGATCTGATGGTCATCCCCGTACAGCCACAGTACTTGCTGGCAGCCATAATCCACTGCCTCATACTGAGCACAGATAGAAGCACCATAGTTTCTGCAAATAAAGAGGCTTTGTAAGTACTGCTATTGCATCCCCTATGCCCTATAAGTGCCTTAGTTCCATCATCACCCTTAGTGACTCAGCTGTCCCATTACTTTGTAAATCGTTAAGAGTTTGTAACACAATTGCTAGTCTTGCCTGAATGAAAGTTGCCTTTTAACACAAGTTAAACCTTTCACAAATGTTAGGTCACTTGAAGAATATCTCCTCCCTGGAGAGAATAAAAAAGAAAGTGTGTGTCCTGATTTACAAAAATAGGAGCAGCCACTATGCTTCTAAAATAGGGACACACATGGTTATGTGCAAATGGCATAGAGCAAAGTTTTGAAACAAGTGGCTTCACCTTTACCCCAAACAACCCTTAGGAAACATTGATCATTGATTTTTCTGTTGGATTTTTTCCCTCTCGTTTGTTAACTGCTACAAATATGTGGTCAAAAAGATCAAACTAGTTAGCAAAACTGCAGGTTTTAAAATTATATTAAAATGATATTACAAAGCTGTGAACACTGATCTACCAACAACATTTGAGAGTAAATGAGGGAATACTGTAGCAATCCAATAGAAAGTGTCTTTTTCACAAGACCGCAGAAGTAGTGCAAAGTCAACATGAGCCGTGTTGAGCCTGTTAGCTACCCAGCTTAAGCAATAATGTGTCCACAGACAAGTGGCAGATAGGCTTTACTGCAAAGGTGCAGCTGCTGCCTTAGTGTTACTGTTAGCAAACTACTGATTGTAGTGACCTGTTTGAAAGAGCAACCAGAAACAATTGATTAGATTTCCAACATCAGATGGTCAATGTAAAAAAATACATTTGAACATAAGGAAATGTGTTGATCTTCATTTTAACTATATTGAGAGTTTAAGGTAGCAAAACTAACTAAATAAAAGTAATCTCTACTTTTATTTTTACTTAAAATGACCATATTGGCAGTTGTTTTAATTATTCTCCATTCGATAATTATTATCTGGACAATGAAATGGCTGATCTAATTGTTTTTAAAACTCAGATTCATATGCCTCTATGAACTTCTTTCTGAAAACCTTAGCAAATTCTTAGAATCTCGCCATGATCACTTTAACAATCAAGAGCATAGGTTTAAATAAGACAGGTTCTTCCAAAATCCTCTCTTACCCTTTAGGCTTAAATGTGGAAGTTGTCTAAACATTTTACCCACAAAAAAAAAACTGCATTTCTATACATTTTTCATTTCTTCAGACTTGTTTGTTTAATTATATCTCTCAATATTGTCAAAAAGAAGATTGAATGTTCATATGTTTAAATATGTTTTTATGGGGTGTCCAATTTTTCAATTGTTATATTTCACAAAATCAACAAAAACTATTTGCCATTTAAATCAGAGCAAAATAAAATATCAATGCATAAACAGGACAAGGCAAACAAAAGACGTCAAAAATAAGTCACGTCAAGAGTGTGCAAGTAGACAAAGTGTCCTAATACCTTTAAAGGACAGTGCATTTGTTTGATAACTTGCTGGCCAGCAGGTCTACAATACATTAATGATGCCAGTATCTGAAACACCAGACGTCAAACTCATAGACCACAGCTTAGAATAAAACACTTAACCATTGGCAAAGTATTCAGAAAACACTATTTACATTAGTTACACTTTAATGCTTGAGATTTTCTTTCCTTGGCCAGAATAGAGATTATAGATTAAGCTGGGTTCATACACACAAATTCACTGGTTTAATCTCTAGCAGAGCAAGCGAGAGTTGAATCACAATTTGGCCCTCAGTTGGGACCAACAGCATTATCTTTACGGAAAATGACAGGTGTTATCTTACTAAAGATTTTTAAAAATCTTTCTTTATTTCTTACCCTCCCATTTTACAGTCTCCTGTTCCTCCTCTCCAGGCCCTGATGTATTTACAATCTGCCCACAGAGACACAGGTTTGGTCCCTGTGCTGAAGTATGAGCCAACAGGACTGAGGATCACAAACAGCAACGCACGTGAGGGCTTCTTTACACCTAAAGAAGGCTACAGACACACAAACAAACTGTAAATTTGTATGCAACAGTATATATACATATACATGTTTGGACACTGCTGTTTTAATTACATGTTGATTTTTATAAGTAAATATATATTTTCCTCTTAAGGAAACATTAATTATAACATCTTTCTGTAAATTGCTAACACAATTCCAATTTATTGTCTTAATTTACTTGTATGTCCCTTCTTTTTTTATTATACATTAAAAAACTACACTTGTATGCCTGATACAAATGGAGGACAATGTGAGTAAGGTTTACGATATTATGAGGGATTATAATTAAAACTTAGTGATACGTTATTGCAATGCAATAATTACACAGCCTCTTCTCCTTGTAATGTTTTTCTCGCAGTCCAAGGAGAGGCGGGGTCACAGAACTGGGTGACATCGTAAGTCTCAGAGATGCTCACACAGACGACAATGTGAAGCCACATATGTGTTCTTTATTAACACAAACACCCAAAACATTAAAGCACTAGCCCTCAGTCTTAAAGAGTCAACAGTAGTGCTCTCTGAAAGCCCCTGAGCTTCGTGCTACTCTTTCATTTGCTCTCTGCTTGCTCTCTTCTCCACCATGAGGGTTGAGCAGAGAGCAAGCAGAGCTAGGAGCTCCTCCCTAAGTAGTTACAGCTGTACATAATCAAGGGGAGTGCTCCCAGGCCGAACTGGCACGAGACATAAGCTGTGTTTCAAAGTCTAGGCTGCAGCCACAGTAGGGTGGGTACTCGGTAGGACTGTCCTATAAAGGCTTCTTCGTAGCCTATTGGTCACACAAAGCTTAGCGGCTGCGAAATGCATCCTATCTCTGCTGCAGCCTGACTCTGCCTCTTGTTTTTACCACAGTTTTTATTGTGTACCAGTTGACACACAGACACAGATCATAGGGACAGAATGAGGAGTCAGAGTAAAAACACAGTGAGTCAGACTCATTTTGGTCTCCAGCATTTTAAAGTCAAAAGAACACTGTGAGAAAAGACTTGCTTCATTCAGACTGTGGTGGAGAAACTATACTCACCTCAGTCCCGATAAAAGTGGGGCGAATATAGAGACTAGCTGAATCAGACTGAGGAACCCATTCCTGATCCACTTCCACCAGTTTCCTAATGCACTCCAGTAACTCAGCACGATCAAAACTCTGCAACACAGATGGGCAAAGTTAAAAAGGTAATACATGCAACACATGGTCAAATTTTCTGTAACTGTGTATAGCTTAGTAGGAAAAAGATGACCTGACCTGATTTCCAACAGTTCTAGTTCTGTGATATTTTATAGCCTGAAAACCACGTGTGCATTAATTATTTTTATTTTTAGACTGCTAGGCAGCTGCTTAGTGGAGCCCATGGCTGTTGAGTCCATGGTAGCCCGCGGCTGCTTGGAACAAGATATGAGGAGTCAGAGTATAGAGGTTTTAAATGTATCACCTGGCCTTTCGTAACAATGACAGTGAACAAGCCATGAAAATTAATTAACTGACATTTATCTGAGAAATCTTGGGGTGCCCCAATAATTGTGCTTTTTACACACACACACAAAAAAAATCTAATCTTATTAATCTTGTTTAACCCCTTAACACTCCGAGGCTTATTACACACTAAGGCATATTACTCAGTACTCAGGGACTACAAATAGGCGGGGCTATTCTTTGGTAATAAAAGATTGTAAAAACACTTTCGGCCCGTCAGCGGTAGGCTTTTTTAGAGAATGTGTAATTCTTAACATTATGCCTTTTGGTAATCAATCAATCTTCTACTTAGTATACTTCTGCCAAGTATTTGCAGCAAAAAACATTTTGACCAAAAGTGGCCAAACCTTTGCATGCCACTTTATATTTATTAAACAGGGTGTATAACCTTTACCTATACCTTTAGCCTCAAAACACATCAACGTAGCAAAATACAAACATTCTACCAGCTGCTGTTGACTTTTAGATTCTCTGAAAAAATAATTAACACACCTAATAGCCCAATAAGAGAACATTCTCAATACTTCACAGCAATCACACACATTTAGCGCTCCAATGTTAAAGGCTGATGGTATTTGTCAATAAATTTTAGGTTTGTGTGTCATTGGCTTTACATTTGTCTTCATTACAAACCAATTTCTGCAATGTGCTAAGTGTCTAGATGCTGTGGAGGAGAAAGTAGCCAGTCAGGCATAACTTACAGGCAGACAGGCCCTGTGGGCAGACTTTAGCATGCGTGTCATATTCAGCATGGGCCTGAAGAGTCGCACTCTGCCATCTTGTCCTCGATATGCCTTCATGCCCTCAAACAGCTGTCAGAAAGATCATTTGGTCAAACATGAGCAATACAGAGGTATTTTATGTACATTTGGCATTAATGTTAAAACATAAAACAAATCTGATATTTTGGCTAATACAGAGATCCCACAGATTTATCAGAGCAAAAATCCCATTAATAAAGTACCAATATCGACTAGCTTGTTTAACATTGTAACAAACATCTGAGATGAGAACAAGTGTTTACTGGGATCTCCGATATTTATATTTAAAACTTATTTATTAACTTATCTCTTAACCAAAAGAAAGACTATGTTAAATCGTGTCAATCAATTCTGATCATCATAATCAGTATATGTGACATTTTTTATTTCAGTCCAATCTAATATAAGTACAGTGTTTAAATACTATTAATGATAAAGTATAACTGTAATGTGTAACTCAGTGTTGTTGAACCACACACCTGCACTGCATAGTGCAAAGCCGAGCAAGCGGGGTGGACACTCAGGTTTCCAAATGGCTGAATGCGAGGTCTTTCCCATCCTCCTTCATTGCTCCATTCAATGGCCAACATGTGGTCAGTGAACACAGTGCCAAACTGCAGCCCCTTCATCTCAGGTTTGGGCTTGTGAGTCTCAGAAAGCTGGACCACTGTATCTGCAGCCTAAGGAGAAGAAAGGGAAAGCACTTTCACCATCACCATCACCAGTGTAAACATACTCCAACCAAAAAACCCATATGAGTTAAAGCAAAAGGTTACTACTATTTCATAACAGTCCAATATACAAAATTCCTTGAAAAAGTCAATGATGTACAGCAACTAAAGTACATGTAATCAGTTGATTTCCACCACTAGGTAATAAAGGGTGCTGTGATAACCAGAGTTAACGACCATGCACATAGTTGTACCAGGCCTTTAAACTTGGACTCTCCAGCAGCCATTGCCTGAGATTAACAGCACACAGATTACAGCCTTCCACAGTCCTGCGTAATCCCAGATTACTGAGAAGGTGAGGCAATGTCATTTTATAGCATTATAATTCTATGATAAAAATAAATTTACATAGTTTCATATATAATAATATTATATACGTCATATAAATGTGGAAATAACTATTCAAATCCCATCATACTCAGATGATGTATAATATGTCTAACAAAAAGTCATCTGAGATTCAACCAACAGTGCCTAATTCTCTGCTGGAACAAGAGGGTCACATTTAAGCCTCATTTATTGTTGTCTTTCCAGCAAGGCAGAGCTTATTTCATGTTTTAGACCAGAAAGGGTAACTGCTTCGGTTCCCTACAGTTCCATGGTGCTCGTTTGAGCCCGGTTTGCCTTTGCAAGAAGCTCCGTCCCACGCACGAGAAGTGCAGTAAGTAACGCCAATAACCTCCTTTTTCTGCAGTGACTATTTCCCAGTAACACACAAATGTAAGCAAATTAGAGGTGAGTATAGGGCAGTTGACTGACCCCAGGTCAGCTTCTCAACAGCACTGTAGTATTAAGATCATTTTAGGGAGTAGAGAAAGTGTTTCATGTGACACTCATTTTATGTTTAACTGCTTCAGAGAGTCCTACTCTATTGGCAACACTTCTCTACAGGGGCTAGACAAGCTGTGTGTGAATTAGCACATCTGTGTCAGCAATAGGTGCAACCTAAACTAGCTGAATGCATTCATTAGAAGAGGTGTCCACAAACATTTGAACATTTAGTTTATTATTGAAATGTATTAATGTGTTCATAGTGAATATTAGTGCTGGTAATGGATCTAAATATAGAACGAATACATCATTATTTAATAATAAATGCCTTATATATATAATAGTGCTGGGTTTAATACCACAACAGGCAGATCTAACCAAAAACAGACAATCAAAGCTAGTAAGTGATATAACACAGTTATAGTATCATCAACATCTTGTTTACCACTGTATACACATTCCTACAGTCAAAGTCCGACAACACAATATTGATTCCCAATGTGTCACCTCCAGCTCAGCAACCTCTATTAATACATCAATAAACACACGGCACCCTTCTGTTTTTTCACACTGGAACAGACTCGACTTCAACACGGCACTCATGTTCTTTAACTGAAAAGGTCTCAAGACATCCCTTAGGATTTAATGCAGTCAACTGTCAATGTATTTAGAGTTACTGTACATTCAATGTCTTTTGGGGAAATGTATATATATTAAACTCCAAGGTTTGCAGTTTTAAACTTTTAGATAATGTTCCTTACAACACTCATGCCAATAAGCCTCTAATCTGTTATGTGGTATTTTGCCTCACAGGCTCTAGCATGTCAATAGTCTTTAACTAGCTTACTATAAATACACTGATCTAATCGTGTGACAGGCCAGAATGAAGCAGAGTAAGCATACAGGTAGAGCTGTACAGGGATATGACAACATATCATGCTCCTCTGTCAGTTGGTTCATCCTGCCTGATTTTGTTGTTCCTGCTAATGTTCACTAAACTTAGCTATCATCAAGGTTCAGTATGAAGAGACAGCAGGCAAATCTCTATCCTGACTGTGCCCTGGGTTTGCCCTGGATGACCATTAACCCTGCCGTCAGTCCATCCTCAGCCTCAGCCTTAACCCCATCTGCGTGTTAGCTGAATCCATTTAACATCATTCAGTGAGGCAACTGTTGTGCCTACAATGTAGACACATACTTGGCATTTATTGAAAGCGTCAACTGACAAACTGCATAAGATCCTCAAGGCGGTAATCATCTAGAAAAGTAAAGAGCAGATATAATGCTGCTACATTACTGTACTGTACTTTACCAATATTTATATCTAGCGGTAAATTCATATTGTTTATCCATCTCTAATTAGAGCTCCCACTGACTCACTTACAAGAACAGGACGTGGGGCATGACTTTTGACTTCTGTGCATGCCCACTCAGAGTACCCAGGTAGCGTGAAAAAGGTGAACACTTTCACTTCTTGTCCCCTAATCACTTACCTGAGTCAGAGAGACAGAGAGAGAGAGAGCGTGTGTATACAGAGAGGAAGCTTGATTGACAGGGCTTATAGAGATCTGGGAAAGTGGATTCTCTTTCAGCTCAACCTAAGACTTTTAGTCAGAGACCAGGTTCCTTCCATGCGGAAAAGGGGGAAAGGGGGGCTTCCCAGGTGTACATTTTGGTTATGGAGGCCAAAATCCGAACCCTTCAGATGAACTTATTAGGTCTGTCTTAACAAGATGGCTTCTTAAAGATCTTCTTGAAGAATCCTGGCTTAAAGCTGTTAGTGTTTCAGCCCTGTAAGAGGATGTACGTGTTTGGATGCAGTGAGGAATACACACAGGGACCCTAACAGGGGAGCCACTGTTTTTTCTGTTTGTTTTTTCACCGAAGAAGAGTGTTTCCTTCATTTCGGTCAAAATGTTGCTGTTGGATTTCTCGTTGCAGGCAAGTGCTCTATCAATCTGCTCGTTTTTTTAAATATCATTCATTTATGGAGTTCGATTACAATGAAGGCAACCCTAAAAGGTGCTGTTGTGTTTGAAAACCATGTAGGCAGAGCTGGCCCTCAGTGTTCAGAGTGGACAGAGTGCAGGCGGATACAAAACCAGTGTTTCAGAAGGTTACCTTGAAACTAGGCACGTTGTTGCCCACATCGTTAAAAGCAGGATCTTCACCTCGGTCCTGAAAAACAGACAAACAACTCAATTGTAACACTTTCTTTCACACTGAGAGGAGCAGACTCCTTTTTTCTCGACATCCAATATGATCATTTGGTACACTGACAAACACAGCTGTTGCTCAGACTTCAAATAAAGACGACATGTTAAACGTACGTGGCACGAGGGCTTCATTTAAAGACTGCACTGCTAACGTATCGTTTTCCAGCATCCTGAAGCATACTGAACTAAAGATAGTCTGTCCTGCTGGCACAACGTTCAAATAAACGACGACGTCGTCGTCGGAACAGCCTGTGCCACGGAATCTCCTCACAAGCCAAGCAGTACCATCACGCGGTGTCGAATAACACCATCTACTAACGCTAAAGGACTAAAATAACGTAAAGGACTGCAAAACCTAGCTACTACAACGTGCCCCGTATAACGGTTATTCTGCTTACACAGTGTCTGCTGGCGACTTTAGGATGAACAGTGCCGCTACACGGGTCCATCTCCTCGCAAGCCGGGTTTACCAGTGTCGACTAATGAGTAAAAAAAATCGTAGTGTCACATACAAACACGGCGCGGGCGACACTGGCGCTAGCTCTCTCAGCCTCTTTCACACACCACGCATTTTTCCACACAGCAAGGTCAGAAAAGGAGAATGCATGGCCTCGTTGAGATTGTGTTAACACACAAACGCGGCAGGAAAGCCTTCGCTAATCCCCCATACACACTCTGTCTAACCGTAGCTCGTGTGTCTGAGGTAAATAAACACCGAGCGGTTCCTGGAGACGGTCGCCGTTATTGTCTCCTAGGAGCGTTGCGAAGACAGCGGCGCGAGCGGCGCGGTTCCTTACCTCGAGACGTGGCGCACGCGCGGCGGCGGCTGCTGCTGCTGCTGCTGCTTCACTCGCCATTGCTGCTGAGAAACACACAGATGCAGCGCGCGCAGGGCGAGCAGCGAGCTAAAGCGCCTTTTTACAGATTAAACATTATCAACAGCAGCGCCGCATTCTTCAGAGTTTTAAGCCAAAGAAAACAAACGGATTGCAAAGGGATAACAGCACTGAGGACAGTAACCCGTGTTTAATGACGAATAAAAAATCAAAAAAAATCAAAATCAATGCTCATTGATGGGCCACGCATGTGGATATAATTATATGCGTAACGTTGGGCTGTAGTCACGTGTTACTATGCAAGCCGCCATTCTTCGTTCCTACGCATACCTCCACAAGGCTGGAGAGCAGCACACTAACCTCCACATTCGCGGCCATCTATACATGTGCTTAGAGAGCCTTTGGAGGCCTGGATGTGTATTATAAATTATGCTCACAGCCTTTACTTTGAATACCGAGGAACAGTTTAAGGGCCTATATGCGGAAATTTCCATGTAGGTCAACTTTGTGACACACGTGTGTCCACTTGTGACAATGGTAGTTTTTTGTACCAAAAATAGTCATAGTTCTATTTTATACATTTCCGTTTTCCAGTCAGCCTTTATACTTTTGAACAGTGGCTGCCTCCCTTTTGGAGTTTGCAGCCTCAACAGCCAACCACAAAAGCTTCCGTGGCCCACAGGATTTAACCAACCTGAGCCCAGTTTCCCAAGAGTATCTTAATGTTAAGATTAGCTTAACTGGTATAAGAAGAGTGTTCAGTGTAATTCTCACTTGATCATTTAAGAATCATCTTTGTTCTAAGAAGCTTTTGGGAAACGCAGCCCATTGTATAAAATGCAAAAAATGTGACAGTAATCAACATATCCTATTATATTTCACTAGCAAAATGACACAACATAATAAACACCCATAATATCTTTAATGTTTCTGTCTGCCAAGATGATATCCATATAATCAAAAATGTATATATGTATAGATGTACAGTGCCCTCCATAATTATTGGCACCCCTGGTTAAGATGTGTTCTTTAGCTTCTAATAAATTGAGTTTTTTTCTAAATAATGTAGGACCACGATGGAAAAAAGAGTAAAATCCAACCTTTAACTGAAGTGAATTTTAAGGGAAAAAAGAAATCTCTGACTAAGAAATAATTATTCTTCATAAAATCACCTGTTCCACAATTATTGGCACCCCTAACATTTCTTGGGAAATAAATGTAATTAAAGTATTTCTGTCAATTCTACAGTCGTTTACGAAGTTGATCAGAGTATGTAGGAACATTTAATTAGTAATTCACAACTTCCTGTTTCCCTGGGGTATAAATATGACGTGACACAGAGGCCATTTCTCTTCAACATGGGAAAGACAATGGAACATACCATTCAAGTAAGGCAGATGTGTGTTGACCTCCACAAGTCAGGCAATGGCTACAAGAAAATAGCCACTCACCTCCACCTGTCCATATCTACTGTCAGAGGAATTATTAAGAAGTTTAAAACAACTGGAACAGTGGTAAACAAGCCTGGACGAGGACGCAAGTTTATTTTGCCACCCCGCACAGTGAGGAGGATGATAGGAGAAATAAAAAGGTCTCCAAAGCTCACTGTTACAGAATTGCAACAAATGGTATCAGGTGCTATCTGCATGCCAACAAGCTGTTTGGGAGGCATGCACAGAAAAAAACTTTTCTCACTCACAATCATAAACGCAAACGTTTGCAGTTTGCTAAGCAGTACTGGAACTTCAACTGGGACCGTGTGCTTTGGTCAGATGAAACTAAGATAGAGCTTTTTGGCAACAAATGCTCTAAGTGGGTCTGGCGTAACACAAGACCTGAGTATGCAGAAAGGCACCTAATGCCCACTGTGAAATATGGGGGAGGATCAGTGATGCTGTGGCCCTGTTTCTCTTCCAAAGGCCCTGGGAACCTTGTTAGGGTGCATGGCATCATGAATGCTTTGAAATACCAGGACATTTTAAAACAAAATCTGGTGGCTTCTGCCCAAAAGCTGAAGATGGGTCGTCACTGGGTCTTTCAGCAAGATAATGGCCCAAAACATATGGCCAAATCTACACAGAAATGGTTCACCACACACAGAATCAAGCTCCTCCCATGGCCATCTCAGTCTCCAGACCTCAACCCCATTGAAAACCTGTGGAAGCTGAAGAGGAGAGTGCAGAGGAGAGGACCCAGGTCGCTGGATGATTTAGAGAGATTGTGCAAAGAGGAATGGTCAAAGATCCCTCTATGTATTCTCCCATCTTGTGAAACATTAGGAGGAGATTAGGTGCTGTTTTGTTGGCAAAAGGGGGTTGTACAAAGTATTAACATCAGGGGTGCCAATAATTGTGGCACACATGATTTGATGTTAAATAATTATTTCTTAATGTTTCTTAATCTTTTTTCCTACTGAATAAATTCACTTGAGTTAAAGGTTGGATTTTACTCTTTTTTCCATCGTGGTCCTATATTATGTAGAAAAAAATCAATTTATTAGAAGCTAAAGAACACATCTTAACCAGGGGTGCCAATAATTATGGAGGGCACTGTATATAACAGAGGTGCTGAGCAACAGATTCAAGATTTAAGAGTTTATTGTCATGTGCACAGCAAAAACAAGCAGTTACACTGTACAATACAATTCTTACTTTGCAGTTTCTCCATTTACTGACATATATAATATATGTATATATATATATATATATATATATATATATATATATATATATATATATCACTATAAACACTATAACACTAAGTAAAGAAAGTAAAGGAAAGAAGAAGAGTACAGTAGAGTATGCAAGTGCATTGTGCAAGTGCAAAAGTAAACAGTATTTGTACAACAGTGTGGTTCTTTTACTCTTTAGCCCTGGCAAGACCCTTTTGATGTTGTCTCTGGTTCAGGAGTGGCTTGAAATTAGGAATGTGGCAGTTGTCGCCCCTTTCCTGGAGACGCCAATGCAAGGTGGCTCTTGATGCACTGACACCAGCCTCAGTCCAAGTACCTGAATCAACTTTTCTTGACCGTCCCCTCAAGGCTGTGGTCAGCACTGTTTCTTGTGCACATTTTCTTCCTCCAGTCAGCTCTCCATTACTATGCTTTGATACAGCACACTGCGAACAGCCAGCTTTTTCAGCACTGACCTTCTGTGGAGGGTGTCGATGATTGTCTTCTGGACAGCTGTCAACTTAGCAGTCTTCCTAATGATTGTGGTTGTGTGAACTACACCAGAGACTATATAAATGAGAAGGTCGGTCACTAGTTGAGTAATAAATGGGAATTCCTGTAACTCTGAACACTGTTTACGGAGAAAGTCTCGTCTTTTAACAAAAAGAGCCGGTTACGCCCATGGGCGAGGAAGGGCCACCAATGTGATGATCTACACAAACGCAGTAGCATGGACAAGCCAGAAAATCTGTTTTTTTGTGCATTATTGAGCTGAACACTACAAACGAACACTATTCATGAGTTTGAATCATAATCATCGATATGTGTTTTAATTTGACCTTCAGTCTTGAATAGTTTGGTCTATCCCCATTCATAAAAATAGGAGCATGGTCTGGTGTGACTGGAAATAGCTGCCCGACAGCTTTGCAAAGATGGCCGCCGAGTGGACAGACTTGCCTATATGTGCTTTCACCAAACTGAGAGATTCACAGTATATATACTTTTTGTTATCCACTCACATTCTAAATGCAATATTAGAATAATTTAAGATGCTGGATTTGAGCTAAAAGCCATACAAAAAGAGGCTTGAAATATGTAATAAATATAAAATATACTACAGATAACCTTTTAAATTGTTGCCACCTCACGCATTTCCCTTTTCATGCTTGTGAATAAATAGTGGAAGAAGTCGTTTATGATTATGAACCAGAGCAGCAAAACTACTTTAATGCTTAAAAACCATAACATACACTTTGCCATAAATGACTGTATTAGAGGAGTAAGTTGAGGAAATGTTAAAAGCAGTATTAAATGAATGTACTGGAGATGAATTGTGTATTGTGAAACGTTAACAGTGTTTACACGTATTTCATAGCAGTTTTGAAATCTAAGTTTTCCAAGATATGAGGCCTGTAAAAAGGACGCGGTGTATAATGAAGTAATGTTACACAGTAATGGCGAGAACAAGTGGAGTCACACATCTGACCTTAAATCTCTGTTAACCTCCACCACATATATTTGGAATAGATCACATGATGTGCTCTAATGATCACATGTTATGATGTAAGAAAATGACATATTGCACATATAAATATGCATTGAAGGTGAAAAGACCAGATGTGCAAATAGATGTGTAAAATATCACAAAATAGCATGAATTTAATAAATTAATAATACAGCAAAAATGGCAAAAATGGCGTCAAACGTCGTTCACGTCGTTCAACCACATCACCACCCCAGATGTTTATATATATATATATATATATATATATATATATATATATATATATATATATAGAGAGAGAGAGAGAGAGAGAGAGAGACTAGATAAATCAATAGAGGAAAACAAACTAAAAAAAAAGAAAACAATAAGCGCAAACAATACAGAGAAACAAAACGATAAGAGAACAGTATTAAATAACAGAGAATTTACAAAAATGTCTAAACTCAAACTGAAACTTAAACTAAACTGTAGAACTACGTGAGTCACGAGCTTTAAATGAAGCTGCAGGGACAGAACTTACCACGCGGGGGCAGTGTGCGCGAGGTTATAATGGCACAGGCCAGGCGCGCTGGTCTTTTTAAACCGAGCCAGGCGTGTTTCAAGCATTAACATCTCCACGTTTCAGCGTTTGTCACGGCCATCTTGCACTTTACAAAGGTTACCAAGTGTTCAGAAGAGCATTATGAAAGTTAAAGTTAAAGAAAATTAAGAAAATATCAGAAAAGTTGGTGAAAACGTGGTGCTTTGGTGTTTGTTTGATGAAGTTTGGTTCAGCTTCACATTGCTGTTTAATGTCTGGTTTAACCTCTGCTATCAAATACATTTAAAAGATTAAGGCCGGTGTGACTTTTCGCTGTGGTCATCGAGAGCATTGCATAAAGGTAAGTGGGGCCGAGTCGTTTAAAAGGCCGTGTGAAAAAATAATCAATCAATGAATCAGTCTGCGGGCCTTCTGTGGTGTTAAAGGGGAATTCCAAGGTTGTCTGTATCATTAAACTGTTTTTGGTGTAAAGTAGAGAAACCGAGGGACCAGGGGTGATCTCTAGAACATTTATATCCTTATATTAAAATTGCATTTACAGAAAGCACCAACAGTCTTGCATGTTTCTTTTGGCACCTTAAAGTAGTTGAATGCATTAATTACAATGGATGTCCACAAACATTTGGACACCTTGTGTGTATTTAGCTCTGGGCATTAAACTCTGGTTCCCACCACCCTGAAAGTTTCTGTGGAACAAACCAGTTAAAGGATTTATGCAGAAAATTATCAATTTTGTGAAGTTTTGTGAAATTCCTCAATAAATCAGCTAGAATGGGTAGAGTGAGGTTGTAGGTCCTGTCTGATAAGTCTCTAATTTTGTTTCAGTTTAATTGTATTTTTGAACATTTATAAAGTATGCTGTAATAAGCTTTAGCTAAAATGGACAGATTTTTAATGGTCTTTATTAAAAACATTCCATGCTAGTATTTTAGTATTTTCTTTTTTATCCGTTCCCAGAACTGCACTTCTCCCAACCCTCTGCACCATGGACATTGGTGTGACCCCAAGGCGGCACAACCCAGTGGACAGCATCTGCCGCAAGTTGCAGACCATCCAGCGGCGCGACCAAGAGGTTAACTCCCCTTTCCAGATCCCAAAGCTCCAGTCCAGCAGCTACGACAGCCCTCACACGGGCCTGCGGCGCAACCTGGAGGCCATCCTGAAGAAGCGTGGTGTTCGGCCCGATGGTGACTCTGATCACGAGACATCTTCAGTCATGCTGACCCCAACTGGCACCCCCACAACCCGGCTTGCTTCTCGTCCCACCCCCACACCAAGCGTGCCGATCACACCTATGAACGCCACGTATTCCATTACCAGCACTCTGGGGACGCTGGGGGAGAGGGGCAGTATGGCACCTGGTTACAGTCGTCCCTGGCAACGAAGCTGCTCCACACCTGCTGTACAGAAGAGCGGGGATGGGTACTTAAACTTCACGCCACGCTGCCCCCTGCCCATGCATCCACAGGGCGAGAGGGAGAAGGGCAATGCCCCACTACATGGACTGCTTACCTACAACCTGAATTTTTGTTCCTCAGACACCTCCAACATTGCAGACAGCGAGCTGGCCTATCCAGCCCTGGTGGTCAAGAGACTCTCGTTGGGGGACGGTAAATGCCAGTGCATGCAGAAACCGTATGTTTTAGCAGTGCTGAGATGTTTTTGGAGTACATACATGCAGGTCAGAGTAATTTTGAGAGATGGGCGAGTTCATGAGGTCAGGTTTGGATGTAGTTCAGTATTATGAAAGCCACTCAAACTCACTTTGGAGGTATTGAATGGCGCTCCATCACTCAAGAGAATGCAGTTCCGCTGCTCCATACCCTATTGCTGAGTATGTCTAGTCATATATTAGGCATGGTGGTATTGGGCTCATGTGCTACTGCTCCAGAGCATCTCATTCTGTAGACAATGCTTTTCAGAAAACATTGTCTTGAGAACATGGTATTTACAAAGTGAGCATGAATATCACCAGTATATTTAGTAGTGGATTTTTCGGTGACCCCTGACTTTCTGAGTAGGGGGCATATCAAAGCCTGACTGATTAACTTAGTAAACTGATTGTGCTTTGGTCTGTTTTAGGTGCTTTATTCACATCAGAATCCAAGAAAGAGAGTATGGCTGAGGTTAGCCTGATCTGTGAAGAGGACCTCCTGGACACAATTTTCCAGGCTTGTGACACCCAGTGCAGAGGTACACACTCCATACATTTTATGGGCCGTACAAAAGCATTGCAGCCAATCACACATCTGTGACTCATTAATGGCAAGAAGCTCTCAATATGGAAGCACAAGTCTTTTGTCCTTTTTGAAGCCATCCTTCATAACCGGCTCCATTCAGAGCTCTCGTCTGATTCTCTGTCATGATGACTGTGTTTCTGAATGTAGTCTCAAGCCTCCAACCCATAGATGACTGAAAACAAAGATCTTACTTGGCATCAGGATTGAAATGTTACAACTTGTGATCTATATTTGGCTATGAAGACAGTAAGGTGAACTTGAACCACCACATGATGGGCACAGCATTGCCTACAGGGGAATTTTCTTAAAGAAATGCATTATTTTCAGATTGAACACTATTGAATAGAAGCTAGTGATGGTCTATTTTTATCATCAGCCACTTGTACTGGTTTATAGCCATGTGGGCATGAATAAAATCAAACATTCCTCTAATACTGTGGGGACATGCTGTATGCAGCAGAGAGGGAGCCATTTGTGGAAATCAGAAATAGGATGATGCTCTTTGTGGAGTTTGTTGCTTTGACCTTTGAGGCCACCGGGTGGTGTTCTGTGATGGCAGTAACCATAGTAACCTGGACTTGTTTTCTGCAGGTAAAGTCTATGTATCGCACATCGTGGACTACCTAAGGCACACAACCAGCCGCAGCTCAGAGGACAGCGGCCTGGAGGAGCTCTGCAACATGCTGGATCCTGAACACAAGGACATTTCCATTGATCTCGACACTTATCATGCCATTATGAAGGAGTGGATTGAAGACTGTCGCAATCAGGGGTATCCAGTCTCAAAGAAGCTTATGCCAGTGCATTGCTCTGTAGTTTCACCAGGGTGATGGAGATCAGAATAGCTTTTCTTTGTGTAACTAGTGTAACTTATTTTCCTGCTGTTGGCAAATGGTCTGCTGATTTGAGAATGGGGTCCTATGGCCTACTGTTTGTATTCTGGGGTGATCAACAGAATGTCTGGGAGGGGGAAAAAAGCTGGTTTCATGCCAGTTAAGCCAATTTCTTTATTCAAAGAATTTTTGAAACAGCTTTAACTGGATTTAGCTGGATTTCCTGCCTGAGGCTCATATGGGTTTGAGAATGGATGGATATATTGCGCTAGCATTCCATCTACTGTGATTGTTGCATGTTGCCAGTTAGGAACACACTGATATGGGAATCTGGTCCATGCAGATAGGCGATGCCATGTATTTTTCTGCTGATGCTAATATGTAAACATTTAAAAGAAAGAGAAATTGTAGATGCATCTATATGAATGAGCATTCTCATTAGCATAATCTATTTCTGAAGCTTTACGTAATGCAGTAAAAGGCAGTTATGTATAGCTGCTGGTATTACTATTTCATTGTGCATCCTTATTACCAGTGAAATGTTGGCCCATAAAAGGTGAAGATATTGTACAATTGTATGTATCTAAAATTTCTGGCAACCAGTCAAGCTAAATTATAGATTTTTAGCATTCTACCACCAGAGAAATCTGTGTATAGTCATGTCTTTATGCCAGAGCCCTCTAGACATTTGCATTTGTTTGTCTCAGGAAGGACAGTAAAGAGGACTTGACTCAGGAATCTGTCAAACTACTGGATAATCTATCAGGTGACCCTCCTCAATACATGTTTTAAATTAAACTTTTGAACCAGATTTTTCTTCATGTCCTGTCTTTGGTGTGACTTGACTCTTTTTCCTTTTCTCTCTGTAGCAAAGAGATCAATTCTGTTAAACATGACCTCAGGCAGCCTGGAGGCATTTGGAGGGGAGGCATCCAGAGCTGACTTGTAAGTATGACTGTGTTTGTGTGCTTACTCTTGTCAGCAGGCATGCAAGTGAATGTATTTCTCCTTCATGTGTTATGTATATACATGCAGTTTCTGACACAAGGATGTTTGTGTACCTTGCCATGCAGAGAGACGTCCGATCTGGTATTCTGTGTGGCTGACTTGCAGTTTAATAACCAGAAACTGCAGGAAGAGGTTCGGAAGCTGAAGCAGACTGTGGAGGCAATGGAGGACACTAATCAAAAGCTTATTGAGGAAAACGAGGAGCTTAAGACTCAGGCCAAAGTGTACTCAATCTTTTCTTGCTATGTTAACTTTATTTATTTATTTATTTATTTATTTATTTAATTATTTTTGTTGTGTCTCTAATTCAATACTTTTGGTTTTTCTTCCCCAATTTCTTTCCAAGCCTGATGTGGTTATCATCCCTTTTTGCCTACTTGCCGAAGTTTCTACACTCCTTTTTATCTCACTGGTTCTTTTCCCTTGCTCTCCTGCAGGGGCCAGCAGCTGCTACAAAAGGAGCGAATGCTGAAAGAGGAAGTGGAGGAGATGAAGTTATCTTTAAGCTCTTCGGAGGAGAACCGAGCCAGGGCTTCAGCTCAGAGCAAACAGATGGTGAGCCACCAAGCACTCAAATACAGGTGCTGGTCATATTTAGAATATCATGAAAGTTGATTTATTTCAGTAATTCCATTAAAAAAGTGCAAAATTGCTGCAGTAATCCAGTCTAAAGGAGCCCCAACTAAGTATTGAGTGCTGTACATGCTCATACTTTTCATGTTCATACTTTTCATTTGGCCAACATTTCTAAAAATCCTTTTTGTATTGGTCTTAAGTAATATTCTAATTTTCTTAGATACTGAATTTGGAGTTTCGTTAGTTGTCAGTTATAACCGTCAAAATTAAAAGAAATAAACACTTGATATATATCAGTCTGTGTGTAATGAATGAATATAAGATGCACGTTTCACTTTTTGAATGGAATTACTGAAATAAATCAACTTTTTCATGGTATTCTAATTTTATGACCAGCACCTATACAATCAGTCTGACCAGTGGTCATTAGCATCATTAGTGATCATAGCTACATACATTGGACACACCTGCAATATAGGTGCACTTTGTGGGTTTACAGTTATTGGCTGTAGCCCATTTGTTGCTGCTGAATATATCAGCCACCTCTAATCCTATGAAGTGAAAGAAAGGGACCACCCTGTGACTTTGGGTAATTGACTGTTCTCAGCACAGCCATGAAATTGTAGTGTGTGTGTGGGGGGTGCCTAGGTAATTAGGCTTGTCCCTTTATTTGAAGCATCCACCATGTAGATGAGGGGCCTTCAGTTCTGGCTCTGGATGTTCACTTGGTGTGCAGGATTTGTTGAAACACACCTAATTAACCTGGCAATAAACTGATGAGTTAAATCAAGTGTGTTTGAGTAGGGAAATCGCCAGACTGTGTTCTAGAACTGTCTTGAATGGACTTGAACTAGTGATGGAGTTGAACTAGTCATCCTCGTTAATCAATAGTGAGTTTCTGACCACCAAGTCCACTGTTAAGAGAAAAACTTCCAGCTATTACTATTTGACTGTTCTCAACCCTGCAGTGACCATAATATAAAAGCTGCTGTGCTGTGTTTGGACCATCACTAAAATATTAAAAGCAGAGGACCTTCTTATGGGAGAACCTTTTCATTGATGGATGGATTAATGGGCTACAGTCAGTATCTGCAAAGTGTATGTGGTGTGCATGTCAGGTATTCAGCCTGTGTGGTTGCTATAATTGCTAAGCTTAGCCAGCAAATGTGTAGTTGCAAGGTAGGAGGGCCTAATAAGACTTAAGTCTCTAAATGTCCTGATAAATTACTTAATATATTGACCTTTTGTTTAATAAAAGTGAATGTACTTGGTTTGGAAAGTAGGAACATTTTCTTCTCTATTTTACCCACAGGAACGAGAGAACCAAAATCTCATTACAAAGATTGCATCTCTGCAGGAAGAGGTACAGCCTCTATTATTCTATCCATATAATCACTCACAGAAGATTAATTTAACAATTAACCGTTCTGTGGTGCTTCTGCAGTAGCCCAAATTGCCTGTCTTAAACTGTCTCCAAGTATTATATTGTGGGGTTGAGCATGTCTTTTACACTAATAGTTTAAAGTAAAACTATATAATAGGAGTGGGCAATGTTGCTAAAATATTATATTGTGATTTGTCTTTGAGGCTGCACAATATTATCACTATTTTGACATGCAGACATGCAATGAATCAGTAACTGCCGGTTCTTCAAAACTGCTGTTTAAATACTGTATCATACTTGGTACAGCTATTTATATTAAAAAATCTTCTGCACCTTCTCCACTTTAACACTAATTACACTATTTGTAATGAAACGTGCCGTTAGTCAGTAGTGTTTCATCCCTTGGAGTAGAAAATGTATTACGAATCAATAAAATGTCATTGCCCACCCCTATGTAGTGGTCCATCAATGTTATTTGTAGATAGCTCTTGCTTCTGTCATTAATTTTTTCCTCATCTTTATTTTCATGACTCCTCTACCTCTATCTATATTATTAACTGTGCACTGTCAAGAACACAAAAGTTTCTCTGGAGGCTGATGAACTTCAGAAGAAGATGAAGAAACTATATGATCTCAACACTGACCTCCAGGTTGGGCCTTGTTCAGGTTTTAATTTGTTTTATGTGAAAAGCCGATTAGAAGAAGCTTGAAATCTACTGCTTGCTCTCATGCGTGTGTTTACCACCAGGTTCAGATCCATTCATTTGATGCGGTCATGGGTGAGAAGGACACTGTAATACAGGAGGTCAGTCTACCATGCTTCAGCACAAGTCCTGTTGAAGAAAAGCCTTTACTGGTGGATTGGGGGAGTAAATATACCCAACCCAGACTGCATTTTCTCATAACTCAGATGAGCTGCAAAAACTGACTGCTCTTTGTGTGAAATTTTGTCACTCTTTCGAGCTGCTTACCAAGGAGGGGAGGGGTGAAACCTCATGCTGTGAAGTGTTCACACCTCCTAATTAAGATGGCGGTACAAAAATAAATGGATAGCACAACTGTTATACATATATGCATGCCACAATAGTAAATAGTACTTGCACACGAGTAAAAGGGTTTAATCTTGTAATCTTGTCTTTCTTACTCCATTTATTTTCAATATGTATTGTATTCAATAAAAATTGTGTAACTTCATAGTCCAAGAGGCCGAGAGGCCTTCAAAATCGGCCAAGAAAATTGTTTGCTGGCTACTGTGAAAAGGTTAATGTAGTGGCTCACTTCTTAAACACAGTTTCATGGACTGTGTGCAATGCACATCATTTTCTATGGTCTAATTTGCTTAATTTAGTTGAGCTCATTAGCAAGACCTTAAGCTTAATATGAAAACACAAAGAGCAGTGCTTGGGGGACCCATCAGTGGGTTTGTAAATTACTGGTTTGCAGAAGAAATACTGAAGTGTTCTAGATCAGTTGCACATCAGTGCTTGAGTTTTGGACATTGTTTTTGATGTCTTGCCTTTTCTTTAACACTTACAGAAAACCAGACAGACAGAGGAACTGAAGGCTGCTGTACTGGAGTACTCCTCAGTGATCGAAGTAAAACCCCTTGCTATTAATTCCTCCTCTATTTCTTCATTGCTTATTCTCATGTGAGGATCTAACTTTTTGGTTGATTTAAACAGTTGATGAGGGCTGAAAAAAGCAAGTTGGAGAGCCAAATGCAACTGATACAGCCTGACATGAGCATGTAAGTGTTACATTTTGTTTTTCACTTCATGAGTTACTTTTAATGTCTCACTTTCTGTTGTACGGGAGTCAACAGTCCCTTTGCATGTCTGTGTTTGTATGTGTGCTGGCCTGCAGTCCTGGTCTCTCCCTCTCTGTGGCATACAGACTGAATCAGACAAGTTCAGGTTCTCTGGAGACCGAGTTGGCCCTGGCGCAGCACAATCCCCTTGAGGTTTGTAGTATGTATGTATGCATGCATATATGCATGGATGTGTATATGGGCTATGACATGGGTTAAATATTTGGTACAAAATTGGTGTGCATTAGTTCAAGTTCAGCTTAGGCAAATTACTTTTGCAAATAAATAAATAAATACATTGACCAGAGTCTTTCTAAAGCCCTGGGACTCACTGGCAATCCACAGTGATAGAATGTTTGTTATAAAAGAACCCAGACTGAATGAGCTATTGGCCTTTGCTTACCTTTGAGATTAGATTCCACCATTAGAAAGATTCTGGGCAACAATTCATAGAGTTGCAAGGCAAAAACGACTGCTGACCAATAGGGTCCTAAAGGAAACTCAACTTTGACAAAATGCACCAGAATGACTCCTGAGCCATTTCTGGAATAATGTTCTGTACACTGAGTTGAATGTGGAACTTTCTGGAAGACATGGGGCCTGTTGCATCTGCCATAACGATAACACCGTATTCAGCAGTTAAACATGGTGATGAGAGTATAATGGTGTGAGAAAGCTTGGCTGCTTCAGGACCTGGGAAAATGACAGAACCATGACTTCTGCTTTCTACCAGAAAATGTCTGGTCATCAGTCTGAAGCTGAAGCGCCATTGGTTTGGTACCAATACAATGATTCAAAGCACAAGAGCAAGTCCACATATGAATGGTTCAAAACATGCAAAATTAAGGTTTTTGAGAGGCCTAGTCTTAAACTCGAGCTTTCTAAATGCCAGAATGGGTCAAAACTCCGCCAGAGCAATGTGCAAAAGACTAATCTCTAGTGTTGGAAAGCATTTGGTTGCAATTGTTGCTAAAGGTGGCATGCTCGGTTAATTTTAGGGAAGCAGTTAAGTTTTTACATGGGCGATTTTCTCTTTTCCTTTTTTTTTTCTGAATAAATGAAGTGATCATTTAAAAAAAAAATGCTTCCTTATTCTTGTAGCTTTATTACTTTTGTATGAGGATCTGAAACCATTTGGTGCAAAATATGCAAACTTTAATGGCACCTTTTTTTTGTGTGGTGGATTATTTATTTATTTATTTGTGTGGTGTTTTTTGGGGTTGTTTAAATGGATTGTTACCTGCCTATAATTATAAGTGGATTACGCACTCAACTCTCACAAGCACTTGACCACTGTTCACTTTCACTTTCATCCCACCATACTTTATCGTGTGTGTGTACATATATATAAAAATAAAATTAGGAAAAAGTAAGGAAGTACTTGCTGACGTTAAGGTGTATTTGTATGTGTAGGGTGCAGATCACTTTTCTTCTTCCATCTGTTTGGCCTCACCGTTGGATGAGACTCTGGATCGCGAGGTCCTTCTCCTCCTACAAGGACCAACACCTGAACAGATGTCTCTGGAGTTCAAAACTTTGATTAATAGACTGGTAACCACAGTGAATCAGCTTTTGCACATCATTCCTGCTTGAAACTAAACTTAACTAAACCAGTGGTCTCAACCCTCCTCCTGGAGAACTACCTTTTGTTCAAATCTAAAATCTTTTACTTTATACCTGGTCCAACCAGTTTCTCTAGAAGACCTACGTTTTCTGAATGGGTGGTATGAGCTCAGTGTTTGTGCAGAGTTCTAAAGAAAAGCTTGGTTCCAGAGGGTTTGTCGGCCTCTATATTCGGAACTTATTTTACACATTTTATTTGCTAGTATCACACCTTTTACAATCAAATACATCAAGTAACCTGTTCAGAATTATTGTTGGTGATTATTGTTGTCGTGAGTTGATCTTAATCTTCTTGCCTGAAGATGTGGGTATGTGTAATGCATTCACATTGTCTGTGCTCTTTGTCATGCGCTTCAGAGACGGGAGTTTGAAGAGGACACTCTTTCAGTTGTCGCATCACTTCGAGGCCTTATAAAATGCCAGGAAACTCAGGACAACAGCAGTGATCTCAAGGTCCAGGTAAAAAGACACCCAAGATAACGGCACTAAGTGAAACTTTAGTTGGCTTGGAACATTTTGTTAAGTGGTTCTTAAATACAATGTTTTCTGTAATGGAGAAGGACCATTTAAATAAAATTTGTGTGAGTGATTTTAATGTTTGGTGGACATGTATGACCTGAATAGTGAATAATACCATACATTACACTGCCGGATGTAGAAAAGAGGGATGGAGGGTTCTGTAGACATGCTGTGTTTGGATTACATAAGAAGACCATTGTCCATTTTTGTCTCTGAGGAGCACTACAGACTGCGTTATATAACTTTGCCTGACCACATAGTGTCTGTGTGTACTTATTTGTGGTGGAAAACCGCATACACATTCTCGTTTTCCCTACTAGTTAACTGAAAAGGCTGAGCCCTCCAGCTCAACTCATACACACCAGTTAGACTCCCACAACACAGAGGCAGCTTGCCAGGTCATGTACAGTTTAGGCTATGTGAGTTTATCTTCATTACTTCTGGATTGGAATAGGTGCTGGCATTACACCATTTCTCTATTTTCAAATGGTCAGTGTGCTTTGTGCAGTTAATATACTGGAGTGGTGGAGATTTTAGAAGCAGAAGCATCTTGGCATTAGGTGATATTTTTTGCATAGTATGGACAAAATACTTTATTACATAAGTAAATTGCAGAATACCTTGCATACTGTTTGAAACACATTGGTGAAACATTGGTTTTCTATAATTAAACAGTAGTTGCAGTGGTGGCTCTGTGGTTAGAGCACAATGTATTGATGACTGAGTGGCATGTAAAGGTAAAGGGGCACGTATTTGTCACTGTACAGTGCACAGCAAAATGTGTCCTCTGCATTTAACCCATCTGTGGTAGTGAACACACACACACACACACACACACACACACACACACACACACCCTAGTGAACTAGGGGCAGTGAGTACACACACCCGGAGCGGTGGGCAGCCAACTCCAGCACCCGGGGAGCAGAGAGGGTAAAGGGCCTTGCTCAAGGGCCCAACAGTGGCAGCTTGCCAAGCCCGGGTATCGAACCCACAACCCTGTTATCGATAGCCCGGCGCTCTAACCGCTGAGCCACCACTGCCCCACTAATGTGTGTTTGTCACAATGTGTGTTCGCTCACCAGTGTTTGTGTTCACTGCACGGCTGGATTAAAGGCGAAGACCAAATTCCACCTGTCTCCCACACAAAGGGTGAATGTGTCCTTGTCCTAAAGACAGGCCTGCATTATTTTGATCAAAACCTTCATTCTGGGTCCTCTTGATTCATCAAAAACATCTTTGAATCATGATTCATTATGATCAAATCTTGTTTAGAGTGCTCCCTGCACAAAATGTATGTATGGAAAGAGACTTTTTAGAGTGTTAGATTTACAGGGTTGAGTTAGCATTTTGGCCGCCTACTATCGTATTACTATTGGCAAAGACCGGTACTGTGCTGATAATTAGGTAAGGTTGTGCAATCTTAGGATTCCAGAAAAGAAACATGAGACTATGCGTTCTATAAGATTATTAAAAAAAATTGGAATCACTTGCCACATTACCATTTTTTTAAAAATATTTTTTGACACTTTTCTCTTTTATAGTATGAAGCACTTTATACTAAGGTCTTCTGGGTATAATTGTATGATCTGTACATCCAAATACTATATGTATTTGGATATGTATATGTATTTGGATAACCCTTGCTTCCCAGGTGTGTTTATCAATATAGGTATGTTTATTAATATAGATCCTGTAAAGTTACCAGGACCAACATGTTATCAATGTATAAACGTTTCTCCAACCAAGTATGTGTATATATATATATATTATTTTTATTTATTTATTTTTTTATTTATTTTTTTTTGGTAAACATGATCCGCAAGGTTTGCAATTCCAAACCTATTAAACAGTACAGCTGCTCACCATGTATAACACTGCATATACAGGGATACTTTTGGTTGAACATGTACTTTCTTGCTGTATGACCCTATGACCTTGACATAATGATAACTACCAGCACGGAGTGGTTTGGGTTCAGGCTTCAAGTCAAGGCCAGCCGACGCTGCTAAACTCGTCTTGAATACCCAGTTAAATATTGCACGCTTTTGCTTTGCTTCACGTTGGGCTTGCTCCACAGGGCCTGCAGGTGCAACTGGAACAGCAGCGGGGCGAGTGGGCTCACAGCCTAGAGCAACTAAAGCAATACACAGACTCTCTGGAGAAGGAGCTGCTGAAGATGGCTAGCAACATGCGCCGTTCCCGCACTGAGATACTGCACTTGTCTGTTCGGTGAGTGTGCACAACCTAGAAGCAGATACAAGTAATGCATGCTACACTTAGACACAAACCAAAAAAGCTAGCCTTGCATATTATGAAAGTCTGGGGAACAAAATAGGAATGTAACGATGCTAAGTGGCTGCTTTTGCGCTTCAGTAGTATAGATGTATACATTGAAAAGTGACCAGTGGGGCTAGTACAGATTTAATTTAGCTAAATGCACAAGCAAAGGAATGCTGCAATGTTAACCATTCTTTTTGCTTGCTTGAGCAACATCTACACCAGCTCAGTTCAGAGAAAGGGGGGTGTTCTGGGAGACATTCTTCCAGCCATTTTTGGTGTAGCTTTAGAGAGCCATCTCTAATCTGACACATGGCAGGTTTCCACGGTTACAGTTGAAAGGGGGGGGGGTGTAAGATAAAAGGCAGTGGGATACTGTTATCGGGCTGGGTGTGAGGACTTTGAGTGTGTGGTTTCGGGGACAGCAGCAGCTGTTTAGGGCCCAAGCACTGCAACTGGACTTAGGAAGAATGGGACATTGTATGGGCCTACGGATTGGGTACAGTATGTCCTGCCCTTCTTGCTAACAGTAATGGACAAGGAATCATGAAGCTGATGACCTGTACAGCAACAATGGTTTATCAAGCATCCTAGATGGTGATTGGAGTAAAAATTCAGTACTGGAGGTAGTTTTAGTCCACAACTATGTATGTTTGTGTGTTTAGGGTGCAGGAGCAGGAAAATCAGAAACAGCAGTTGCGTGAGGAGCTGGATCAACTGAAGACTCCGCAGGACAGCAGAGAGGCCAGCAGTCAGACACCAGACAATGTGCAACAGGTACCCGACTCAGGACTGTCCCCTCATGCTGTGGACACTCAGGCTATCTGTCACCTTTTGGTCTTAAAACTACACCAATGGTGTTAAAAATGACAGTTCTGTAGTTTGAAAGCTTCTGCTCACAGATCTAGAGTTACAGAATCAAGCTCAGAAATCTTTGAAGTGCAGCATGTACAGGCAAGTCAGCAGAGACTATTGGGAGCAATATGTGTGGGTGCATGAGTGGGTACTGCAAATTCAATGCAGCATAGAGTACTCTCCTACTCGAGAGATTCTGAGTGATACTGTGATACTGAATATTAGCCCAGCGTGGAAAGAGGCTCTTGTGCTTAATATCTGTTCTTTTTTTTGGTACCCCAGTGAGATTCACCTTTGTTTGCTTGTATCCGTCTGTTAAGTTTTGTGACTTCAGTGCATCGAGGAGACCTATGATTCAAGTGGCTTGAGTACATTATTTAACCAAATAAATTGGGCACCTTGTACATCTGTACAATATGTATAATCCAACAGTTTTTTCAAGAAATCTGTGTTGGGCAGTTTTAGATTTGACCAATACCTCAAACTGATCCTAGAGACATTTATTGTAGAATGTTTAGGGGACACTAGACTACTGCACTGAAATGTCTGCATCATATATCTTTTTTTTAACCAGTAAAAATAATGATTTAATCTTTCGGTATGTCAATCTAGGTGGATGGAGTCACAATTTTTGCATTTTAAATGATAAATGAAACACATTTGTAAAAATCTGTCTTTAGCATTGGTAAGACACACACTGCAGTTCCTTTTAGTGCATATAGGCTCATTTAAAAGCAAGAAGTACCTAAATTGCAAAAACATTTTGTAACTATGGGCACAGTTCCTTTTAAACGTTTTCCCCTACCCATTGTTTTTCTGTATTGTGTTTAACTAAAGAGTGTGACAAGCATTGCAAGAGTCCATTTCTAACATAACTGGCATTAGACAAATCATTGTAAATTGTTTGTACTTGCGTACTTGCTCCTAGTAAATAAACCTTTTCTAAATACAATAATCTATGCGCAGGTTGTGGGGGACCTAGATGGCTCGTCGCTGGAGTGGGTAGAGGACCGTGCGCTGCCCCCATCTCTGGTTGGAGAAGAGCCAGACATGCTTGGGTCAAAAGAAGAGCAAAAGGGTCCGGGAGCGCATGACCCTGAGAAAGAGCAGTTACAAGGCTTTAGTGAGACAGAAAAGATAGAAGAAGGATTTTGCGGGGAAGTTGAGAAACCGGGATCGAACAGGGAGAGAGAGGCGACACACGATTCTGGAGTTGAGACTGATGAGTTTGGGGGCTCCACGCAGTTGCAGAAAGATCAAATGGACTCAATCGCAAACGGGGAATCATGTGGTAAGAATGACATTACAGGCCTATTGACGGGTAGTAGCTAAAGTTGTAACTTAATGTGAAAAATGAGAATGAGCAGTTCTTTGTACAGATATTAATACAGATTAAAACATGGCACACTATTGGAGACACTCTGAGAAGTTCTTGATCTGTAGTCAACTTGCATTGTACTGCGTTTCGTAATCACAACAGACACCATGTGATTGCTTGCATGCTCTGCTTGTGTGCATTTGTTACTTGTCGGCCCTTTCCTCTTTCAGGTGTGTATAGCATGTATGTTTCTCAGTGAATAAACATGACTTTTTAGACTGCATGCACAAACGTTGGCCAAATTGCTAGCTGGATCCTGTTGATCGTCTCAAGCTGCTGTTATTTACAAGTTTACTAACTTATAAAGGATGAAGATCAAACTGTTCAACCATAAGACCATTGGCATTGAAGCTATCTGACTTCATAAGGGTGCCAAATTCTCATCTCATCCTAACTCCAATGATGTTGATGTTGACATTGGTCTTGATCCGCTAATGCTGACGCTCTAGAGGACACTTGTTCGGCGTCAGTATCCAAACCTCTTAGAGAATATAATCCTTTTAATCCCCAGAGCCACAGGGCAGGCAGCCATCCCTAAAGCTTAACCCTAAGGCCTTGATGCTCTGGGACCCCTGGCTCCAGACCCCATCCTTCTATGGTTGTTCTGCTTCAGACACCCTGCCTTCTTTGGCTACACTCAAAGAGACTTGGGCTCTAAGAGAAGGGCTCAAGCACTAATCCACTGGTCTTCTCACTGCATGACTGCAGCGCAGCCCTCAGAGGCTCTGCACATGATTAGTGGGATTCTGCGGTCATAATAGGAGTTATAAGGTCACTGTGAGGGTATGTGCAAAGGTTATATTTTCTTCATCTTATTCTTTCATTTATTTATTTTTAATTATTCAGAAACTCTGCTCAGTGGTCACTCGGAACTCCAGAAAGATGGTGAACCTCGACAAGTATGTATCTTCTCTACCGTGTTCATAATAAATCACACCCCTTTCCAGCTCTAACAATGTGTAATGCTGTCTTAATAGGGAAAATGTCATTGTGGGACAAATTCTTGGACTATTTTCCAGTTGTCCCTCTTGGAATTTTGTATCTGTTCCTACCTAATTCCGGCCATGTTCTGTGTGCGCCTGTTGTAATTGCTTATTCAGTCCATGTGACTGCCAACTGCTACAGTGGTGACAGGTTTAAGAGAGGATGTTCCTTCCTGAACAGTGGCAGGCAGGATATAGAACTCTTCTAAGAACCACTAGTGCAAACATCCCAGAAACCACACACACAGAGCCATGTAGTCACATGCATGTCATTTAACAGTGATTTGCCTGGCAAATTCTTTATGTGCATATTCAGTCTGTCAATATTCAAAACTAGTAAAAGCAGAATGGGTCATCTGTGGTGCGAAGCGTGGCCCAGCTCATCAACATGAAAGTTCATTCTGTTGATTCTTTCTCTGGCCCCTTCAGGAAGAAGCCAGACTCCCAGAATGCACCAGGCCTGAGGACACCCACGGGCAGGCTGTCTGTTGCGATGCGAGCGAGTCCGCTTCTCTTTCTCACTCCCACACTCAATGTGCTGGTAAGATCTCTCTCTCTGATGCATTCATTTATTTTAGTTACCCATTGCTTTGCCATGTAGAAGAAGCAGCACACACGCACCCTTTTTGCAAAGTGATTTGAAAAGAAATGAACTGCTTGCATGATCATGTATATTGTATTTGCCAGTTCTTATCATTTTAGATATCTGGATGTATTTCCATCATGCATGACCTGTTAATAACCTGCATTTCGAAATTCTATCTAAATAGAAACCCAGGTGATCCATGCATCATTGCCTAGGCGACCGCTGATTTTCATATTTCATGTCTGGCACTCATTGAAAGGCTATCTGCATCAAGTCCGAGGACACAGCTAGTATTTGTTTGAGGCTTCAGATGAATGTTTTAAGTCCACCCTACCATGCATTTAGGCACATACATACTTTTTGTTAATTTATTATTTATTTTTTTTATGTATACTTAATAAATACGCAACCCTTGTCCTAATACCATCATTGACCTTGTCCGGTAAAGATCACACCAGTCTTTTGATTGTATTCCTGCCCATTCTTTAATGAACTGCCCACACATTTTACTAGACTTCCACCCGCTGTTGTAATTGAGAACAGAGTTGGAGGTTTGGTTCTTTTGCTGGTGAAAGTTGCCCCACTGTTCTCTTGTCTGTCGAACCTATTAAACACAAAGTTGGACCTATGCATCCTACAGTGTTCCAGGAATGTTGGGATGCAAATGTTGCAGTCTGCTTGGACATGAAGCACACATTTTGTGGAAGTTGGGACTAAAATGTACAGGTTTTAAGAAGTTAAACCCACTTCATCTTAGTTGACCACTGTAATACTTACATGACCAGACTGACGCTCACATTTGGGCAATGAGGTGCATAATTATTATAATATATATAAAAATAATTACAATAACATGTGCCTAATCATAAGTAAACATTTTGTCATAAGTAAACATTTTATCTTTTGGAGCTGCTGAATTTGCAGCTACTCCATGTTAAAAACCATGCCAGTTTTGCTGTCTTTACATTAAATGCTCACCCTGCAGATAAGCCAAACCTGGACCCTGTGGAAGCTGTTCCCGATCCTGTACCCCATGACCAGGAACCCTCGGCCCAAGACCCGACCTGCCTACCTGCTGATCTCACTTCCTCGAAGGCCTCTGAGATGGGACCTCCACCAACTGACCAGCCTGGACCAGATAAACTCCTTTCTCTTCTTGAGAGGTCAGCACTGCACCGTTTTTTGTTCTGTATTTTGACAGTGCATGATGTTTTGTTTTCTTTTTAGCCAACAGTTTATGACCTGATGCCTTAGAGCAATAAAATGCTGGATAATGCCTGTATCAGTGTTTGGTCTAGTTGAATTTGAAGTGTCTGTCACACTCTGAGCCTCTCATTTGCTAGTCAAAGTAGTATTTTTTTTTTCACCCCTTCCTGCCTGTGTTTGCTGTCCTTGCTAGGGCTTATTAAGTGGGTTATCGCTAGTGGCTGAAACCTCGTTTTGCATGGCCGCCATGCACCTGTGTGCCGAGGCTGCTGAGGCGGTTGGAGCGCACTGCCTTACTGACTCGCCACAGTGTGTGTGAGCCCAGCTGCATCCTGGCTGGTAGAGGGAGTGTGAAAAGTGGCCTTCTCCTCCTCCTCCTTTTATTGTTGTGTAGACTTATTTATCTTGTCCTCTGTTAGGTCCCCCCAGCAAACTGCTGTTGCAGAGAGCAGACCAGAGGGAGAACAGGACGCCACGGCCAGCATGAGCAACTTGCAGGTCAGTTGGTGGTATTGGTGTGAAGTGAAGAGGAAGCTTTTTGTTTTCATTGACACTTGCTTCTCTTTCTCGCTCTTTGAATCGCTTGCTTTACTTCCCCATATCTTATTCTTCCCTCTTTTCATTTTCTCGCTCTCTCTGCTTCTAAATCTGCCTAAAACTTCCTGCTACCAAGCTGTACGTCAATTCTTAGAGTAAGGCAATGTCTAATAACTAGTGGTAGCGGGCGTCCACAGCTTTCAACCCCAGAAGGCTTTTGTTTATAGGTAAGCGTCCTTTAATGGCTTTGTATACAGTGTGGCTGGAACTACTGTTTTAGACAATCAAACTGAGGGCATGCACTGTTGGATGTCACTGACCATGTTTTTCTGCTTAAGTTTTAAGTTAAGTTTAAGTTTGACCATTTAAGTTTCGCTTTTTGAATGTATTTGCATTAGTCCCCCCTCCACCCACTTGGCTAATGGTCAGCCCATGCCTGTTGACTGCTTAGATTAGGTTTGGACTGTGATGTTGGGGAGGAGACAACAGCCGATGTTATTGGGACACTATAGATATCTTGACAGGTGTTCTTTTTTACATGCTTGTAGAAAGGCAAGTTTGTAAATGTGTGTGTGTGTGTGTGTGTGTGTGTGTGTGTGTGTGTATGTATGTATGTATGTATGTAAAAATATAAAAAATTATATTAAAGAATTGAGGGGCATTAAGCTTATTTTATGCTTTGTTTCCATGGGATGCTCTTTCGCTGAAAAGAATGAACTTGTCTGTCAACACCCACACGCTTCTTTATTTATTTTTTTATTTATTTTAAACCATGCATCAGTACAGACATACAGCCTGAAGCAGAGAGTGTTTAAGGAATTGGCCGTTTGAGTTGAGAATTAAGCAGGTTTTACAGCCTCCTTTTTCCATTCTGCGTAGCTATGTTTGTAACCACTCCATATTCAACTAATAAATACACTAGTCTTATGAAGAAAAACTGCTGAGTCATTCTGGGTTGCTTGAGTGGTTTAGCTCCAGCATGCTGGTTTTATTAAAAACAAACAATCAAAACAAAAAATCTAAGCCAAATACGTTCGGGTCATTTCCCTGACCCAGCATTTGCTTACTATATATCTGAGATTATATTATCCAGAGCAGCTTACAAAAGTGGCATCTCTACTTCAGTCCTGTTGGCTTCCCTTCTCTCAATTGCACAATATCCTTTTTCTTGTCTAACCTGAAATGACCTCCATTAAAAGCAGAATGTACAGTGCATATTGGTATTACACCACCAAAACAACTGCAGAGTTTGATCCTGATTTATCTTGGTTGGGGCTTCAAAGTGTGTGTGTGTGTGTGTGTGTGTGTGTGTGTGTGTGTGTGTGTGTGTGTGTGTGTGTGTTTATCAAAATCCTTGGAAGAGCACACATCCACCAGTGTGTTTGTAGCTGTAGTTTGTGTAGTGTATTCCACCCCCGCAAATGAACCATCCAGTGCAAGCTCCACTCTCCCCATTTACATCTATCTGTTCGCTCCTCTGTACACCCATCACTCTATCTGTTGTGCTATTTATCTCTATCTATCAGTCTGTCTATCTCTAGCTTTCATTCTCACTCACCCACTCAGCTTGCCTCCTTCCTTCCTCTTCTCCTACTTTCTTTTGCTCGTTCTCTCTCTCTCTCACTCTTAACCAGCTGCAGGGCTCTCATACACATTATGTAAGAAATGAGCGCTTGGAGCCTTCTCACTCTGTGTGCAGCAGAGCATAGCTATCGCATTTCAGCTCTCATGCCATGGGACAGGTATGAAGAGGTGTGTGTGTGTGTGTGTGTGGCGGCACTAACCATGTCACCAGGTCACTTATGCTGCTTTACTTCCTTCTTGTAGAAACTGACACACGAGCAGCTTTCTGATGTGCCGACTGTATTGGACAGGTAAGACGCTCTTCTCCTGTTACTCCAATTTGAATATTATGTACCTGGACAGTGGGCATAATCTCTACTTCTCCAAAAGCGGAAAACCATGCTGGATTTATGGTCTGTGACGTTCAACGTGTAGTGACTGGAAGTTTGCATTCCAGGCAATTTTATGTATGATTCCCTGATCCGATAATGTGTGCCTCATGCTCTCGCTTTTTTCTTCCTCTGTGTGTTCATATGCACACTCAGGAGCTGTCTGTTGCCCGTAGCAGAGGAAGAGGAAGCAATGCCAGAGGCAGGTCAGCCGGTGGCCTCGGCAGAGGAGGACACAGCAAGTGAGAGGATATGATGCACACCTAGCACTGTGCCAGCTCTGTGGCATAGGAACCAACCTCTGACCTTTTCTTCTTGCGCTGTCTTTATTTTGGTTCTCTTGTCTCCCTACTCTGTTCTCCACCCCCTCCACCATTAGGTATGACCAAGACGAGCAGTGAAGAGGCAGTTACTGCGCCAAGCTCAGACTCCACGGCTACAGCAGCTGAACCCAGCGAAGCCCACAGTGAGCCCAGCCAAGCGAAGGACCACCCACCTCCGGATTCCTCAAGGGGAAGTCCACCTACATTAGGCTCCAAAAAGGAGACTCTGGCTCTCCGAAGCAGGTTCAAGAGAGACTTGGTGAGTACATAGCATTTCGCAGCCATGATCATTTGGAATTGCAGCAAAAATCTGGTCTATCCTGTCCACCTGCTTGGATTACTTCTGTTTAGTTTCGCTCATAATGTTTATTAAAGCATGCTTAACTCCCATGAGGTTGAATGATTTGGCACCAGTGCAACAACACATGGTATCCCGTGTTTTCTCTTAGGAAATGTCCCGCAGCATGGAGGCCATAGAAGAGCAGAAAACCCAAGAAGACAGTGAAGCTTCAGTGATCACCGAAAAGGAAGGTAAATGGAACCTTAACTAGACTTCACTGGTTGCTGATTTTAAAGTAAATCTACTATGGGATCTCAATGTTTTGCCAATAAGATCAGGCTAATGTGGTGTTCCCCTTGTTGGTGTTCCTGGTCATAATCTTTTTCTGGTCTACTTTTACCTTTTTATAGGTGATGTGTCTGTTTCTGAAGATGCCAGCGATTCAACCAAGGATGACCGCAACAGGTGTTGTTTATTCAAATATTGATCATGTTAGAGTTTTATCTGTTTAACCGCACTGTCTGTAATGTTCTCATGTGTCTGTATAATTATCTTCTATCTTCTATATGCAGCTTATCTCCAACTGACAAAGAGATCGAGGTATGTGTGTGTTTATTGAGACCGCAATTCTTAATTCACAAACATACATATGGTATGGGTGTGTAAGTCAATTGGCCTATTCAGTGGTATTAAACTTCTTGTCTGGGCTGTTGTACCAGGCGGAGTTCCACCGCCTCTCATTGGGCTACAAGTGTGACATGTTCACGCTGGAGAAGAGGCTTCGCCTGGAGGAGCGCTCACGAGACTTGGCTGAGGAGAATGTCCGCAGGGAGGTGTCTAGCTGCCAGGGCCTGCTTCAGGTGGGTGCTTCAGGTTCCGTAGTGTTCAGACTTTAAATAACCTAATGCAGATTAGGGTAATGTTAAAGCCAGATTTTGTTTACCTTGTGTATCACAATGCTCAATACTAAAGAACACAATTAGGAATTTGTATTGAATAAAATGCAGAATTATTTGCTGATTGCTGATGTATTCTTTCCGTTTATGTATATATTTGAAGTAAAAAATGGCTATATATAACTAGAAATTATCTAATTAAATTACTTTAACATTTATGGCTATTAGCTGACACTCTTATCCAGAGCGACTTAAGGTTACTCGTATTACAGAGGTGGGCCAACATAACGTTAGGAGTCTTGCCCAAGGACTCTTATTGATGTAGCGCAGCATAGTTACCTACACATTGTGTGGTAGCTCACTGGCCAGTAGTAGTGTTACGCCACACCAACCATAAATTTGTGTGTATTTATTAATATGAAGGAATTCTAGAAGTTTGAATTGAATGGTTACTGTAGAGAGAAGCTGATGGTACTTCTAAATGTCTTCCTCTCAATTCTGTAAAACAAGTCAGCAAATGAGTCATTGCCCAGTTCTTGACCACATACTGCTGTTGATGACTATCCAAATGTGGGTGCTAGAACACAGCTCTAATTGGCCCAGGATACAATTGTCATAACTGGCTTGAGTGTGGTGTAAATGAATTGTTTTTGCCTGGAATCTGTTCTATGATCAAAACTTGATTACCTGAGCTTTTATTGTGTTCCTAAGTTTTGGAAAATACAATAAAATGCGTGAAATCTAATCACTTTTATGCATCTTTTTAATTAACAATCGCAATGTATTGACTAGCTTAATATAAAATATGCCATACACTTCATTGCAACTATATCTACAGATTGTGATCTACCTTGTGGTTACACAAGTAGGCTTTCATCATGTTAGGAGCAACTTGGTCATTTATTAGCTTTATATATGCAAACACTCTTGGTTTCCCCACTACACTTGCACATCAGTGTTTTCTTCATCACCTGATCTCATGATGAAAAATCCCTTCAAGCTTTTGTGAGACTACTTCCTCAAATGTTCTACAGCAGTTAATGGGTAACTTATTTTAGGCACCTACTCCAGTGCTGGATTTAAAAAGCTGTAGTTGTGGGTGCTGAACACATGCCACAGCCATTAAAATACAGAATAGTTTTGTTTTTGTGCACTCAGGCCCTGATCCCCCTGTGTGAGGACGATAACCAGTCTATGGAGATTATCCAACGTCTGCAGAAGAACCTGGACATCCTCATCCAGTCTATGACCAGAGTGTCCAGCCGCTCTGAGATGCTGGGAGCCATTCACCAGGTCTGTATGTCTTGCTGGTCTTGCATTTGATAATTACAAATGAAAAATGGCTGAAATGCCCAGTATTTTCCTACAATGTAAATAGGAGTCCATTTTGGAGTTTACTATTTCTAAATACAAAAAATAAAACCCCAACAAACCAAAACAAGTCTTGTGTGTGGTGTGAAAATGTCAAAACTGATTATTGCTGTTATCATAGCATATTTGTGCATCTATAGCTATTTAAAATACAGAAAAACATTTGTATTGTTCCACAGAAGCCTGCAAGTCCTGATTATTATTCTCTGCTAATGTCAGAACTGCGCTATTTGTATGGAACAGTTCAGCAGTGTTCCACATTACTCATGATTCGTGCATGTGATTTACTCATGCTGGGCACTGTGTAGGAGAGTCGCATGGGGAAAGCGGTGGAGGTGATGATTCAGCATGTGGAGAACTTGAGGAGGACGTACACTAAAGAGCACGCCGAACTGATGGAGCTCCGAGAGACCCTCATGCAGAATGAGAGGTCCTTTGGCTCCCACACAGACAGGGGTAAAACACATTCCTGCGATTACAGAAGAGCTCAGCTTTTCATAAACCCCTCCATTCTCACAGCATTTTATGTATGTATGTGTGTGTGTGTGTGTGTGTGTGTGTGTGTGTGTATATATATATATATATATATATATATATATATATATATATATATGTATATGTATGCTTCCTTTTGAGTAAATTCGTCTTGATTTGCTTTGTCTGCAGATGATTTCAGGAACAAAAAGCAGCCAATCTCTCAGTACTACAAGGTGAGTGGAACTTAACCCGTCTCTCTTTCTGTGTGGATTCCTTTCCCCAATTACTTAACGAATGTTAGCCCATGCAACCAAATTGTTTGAATTGTTTGCTAGCCTTCTCCCTTATTGTGCTGGTGGTGTCATGTTATGGAGGGAATCCTTTGCAGGGGACTTTCAGATCAAATAAGTAACATTCTGATGGTTGAGCGATGTGTTGAATGATATGGCAAACACAAGATAAGTTATAGAGATGATGAACAGTGCATGAAAATGACCCAAATATCAAATGTCAAACATGGTGAATGGCACTTGTGAAAGTTCAGAGCAAAAGGGTACAGAAACGTCCTATTTTCATACCCAAAAAGTTAAACACATGTTCCAATTTATTTCAGAGGGCAAGAAATTAACCATGTGGTGTGTAAAGGCCTGCAGTAATATTCAGAAACTGAACAAGCAGGTCAACAAGGATCATAAAAGAAAAGCTATGACAAAATAAATAACATTGAACTCCTAGTATGCTTGTTTATTTAGTACCCATGGTGTATTTAGAAAATTTAATTCATTAATTTATATTGACTGATTAGCCATAACATTTAAAACCATCTGGCTAATGTTGTGTGGTCAAGGACTCCAAGACCTCTGAAGGCGTCTTGTGGTATCTAGTACCCAGATGTTGGAAATGGATCCTTGAAGTCATGCAAGTTGTGAGATGCGCACATTTGGTAGGCATTAACCACTCCATAACTGGAACGTGGTCGTCTAGCCATCACAATTTGGCTTTTGTCAAAGTGGCTCAGATCCTTATGTCTTATTTTTCCTTTAACATGTATAGCCTAATATATCCACCCCTAGACATATGAGAGAATCAGTGTTATTTGTGTTACTGGTTTGTAATTGGTTTTAATTTTCTGGCTGATCAGTGTATTCTCACTAGAACAAGTCACCACCACTAATGATTGCAAATTAGATGCCCAAGCGCTCTCAGCAACGACCATCAGAGCCTTTAATGTCATGAGCTCTATTCCTTGTCTTTGTTTTCTGTAGCCGGCTCCTCGCCGGGTCAGCATAGCTGCCATCCCACGTGGAGGACCAATGCACTTTGACATGGTAAGCAAAGCTAGTTGGCTACCCTAAAGCAGTTCCAGACTAGATGTGCACTGGAGAGCAAGCAAGTGACTTTGTCCATTTTGAATCCGCAGACTAAAGATTGCACGGAGACTGAGGCAGAGAGGCTGTCCCGTAGATCACCTTGGTGAGTGTGTGTATATAATAAAAAAAGGCCTTCTACCATATCAGTATGCAGTCAGCATTGCCCTGCAACTTTTCTTGAGTCCACAGAGGTCCTGTTCAAGACATGAGTCTCAAACAAACTCTGGAATAACTTTGCTCCCCGAGATTGTAGTTTTTTTTTTTTTTAGGGAAAAACTGAACAGTTTGACCCTTTTCACTGATCATTGAACTCATGAATCACTTGATGGGACTTTGGTAAAATCTTTGGAATGAGGATTGGGATTTTGAGAATAACAGTGGCCTAGTGATAATGGTGGGATATTTGTGTGTGTGTGTGTGTGTGTGTGTGTGTGTGTGTGTGTGTGTGTGTGTGTGTGTGTGTGTGTGTGTGTGTGTGTGTGTGTGGTTTTTTAGACTGATCATTGGCACACAATCTCAAACACTTTACCACTCTGGAGGACACTTGAACATCTGGCAACACAGGACTGGGGACCAATGTCCCCAATGAAAATTGTGTGATTTTCACACAAATGCCTTTTAAGTCTAGTATTCTGGAAATGAGGGAACGCTGATTCCAGACCTGACCCTAAGAGTGTTTTGAGGCATGTCGGCCGTGCTCTCGCACCATGTACCTCATATCTCAGCACTTTGAGACAAGGGTGTGTGTGTGACGCTTCACAGGAACGTGGTGGGGAAGAATTCTCATCGGCCACCACTAAAACGTTTCATTAGCACTGGAGGTTTGGCTGAGACAGATGGGCCTGCTCTTATTAATAGGTAAGAACCTCCGCTCTGACCGTGACCGCCGCCGCCTGCTACTCATGTTTTGCTATGGCATCTGCCAAAAGTCATTACAGGAATACTTCATCCAAAATGCTAATGTAGCTGACAAGAAACTAAGCTAGCGTTAAATTTCATCTTATTTGCATCATGATATCAAGTGGACTTTGACACAACTGACATTGGTAAGCTAATGAGGTCCTATGACTAGAGGTCTGTGCAAGGAGGAGAAAGGTCAGTGTTGAGGACTGTTGAGCTGAACTGCTAAATTATGGTCCATATACTAAAACAGCTATGACTTATTTTAAAGAGCCTCTCTTTGTCCCTACAAGTGGGTTTTGTCCCTGTGCCTTTAAGCCTGATAGCCTGTATGTTAATGAAATTTGTTCCAATTGGCTGCCCTGTTTTCTTTGTCTTTTCAAAAAGCGATCCGGACTTAAAATTCCTTAGAAATCCCGGGTCATGCTGCTAGTCATCGGCAGCCGGAACCTGAGAGCACAATTGACCATTCTCTCTCTGGGCGGGAAGGTGGCTCTTACTCCCATATGTATCGGCGGCAGTTTGAAAACACATGCTCATGTATTGAGGGAAGCACCCTTTGGTGAGCATTGCAAGTGTCTAAATTGGGCAGGAAAAGTTGGATAAATTTATAAAAAAAAAAAGAAAAGGACTAAACTGCTGTAAACTGGATATATGTAAATGCTGGTTTCTGTGACCTTTCATCTAAGCTTTTGTAAATGGACTGCTTGGACAGAGGGGTGAATTGTACATTCAGAAACCCTAAGTGTTTACATAAATCAGCAACGGTCACTTTAAGACTTTGAAATGTATAGAATATATAATTCAACAATGAACCAATGTGATTTAGGGCTTTATTAAGGCAAATAATTTTTTTAAGTTTTAACCATGTAAAATTGTATCAACTGGTTTTATCTGGGCTACCATCAACAGTGTTGGCATTTTCAAATGAAGTATTCCTTAGTGTGTGCCACAAGTTCTTTCGTCAGAACCTCAACAGAGTCTCACCAGGTCAGCACCGGGCGATTCAGCTTTGTGAACTGTATGCAGGTACGGCTATGACACAGATTCACACTCTGAAGAGGAGCAAAAGGAGGAGGAAGTCCAGCTTAAGAGGAAGTCCAGCCTAACTGAGCTGGGCATCAAAATCACCTCCCTGATAATGCCATCCAAGACGTTAGTGTGTTTTTCCGAGTCGCACGCTTTGCTGTTTCCACTGAAGCTTTGAGCACGGATTTTCGCCAAGTAACACTCTTGCTTTTGGCTCAAGGAGCTGCTCACTGAGGAGAAAACTAACCTTTTTTTTTTTTTTTTTTTTAAATTCTGATTGGGGGGGGGGTAAGACAAATTGTCCTCAAAAGTGAATCACCTAAAGATTTGCATGGTCTGTCTGTAGAGCTTAATAATGGGGGTAAATTGTGGGAATACTGCACCACTGTGGTCTTCAAGTGTAGAGGACATTAGAAGTAGTCATTTGGCCCTTTGTTGTGATACTAATACATTTAGCAGTCCCTGCAGGACTTCACATGTAAATGCACTTGAGTTCCACAGTAGTACAATGCACTGCTGTTGGGTATTTCTTTGGCATGATGTATATGCTACATGTTGATGCATTTTGAGTAGTATTGTTAAGGCTTGTTTTGCAATTCAGTCAGTAATTTAAGAAATACCCACAGTGCTTTAAGTATTCGCTTGTGTACTTGATTTAAATCTTGCTTTACATTTACAGCTTTCACATAATCTTCAAATTTGAATGTTGGCCTTTTTTTCCTCTTAATTTCTCAGGAATATGACACTTTCTATTTTCTACTTTCAGGTCTTTCTCCATGCTGAATTTGTTGAGCATTGCCTGCATTAATACATTCTCTTTGCTGAGTGTGCCACAGCAGCTGGTAGAGATGCTCCCAACCTATATAATCACCCTAGCTTAGCAAAAACCCTATCTCCGTTTTATTTATTGCTATTTTTAAGCTGACAAAATAGTTGTGACTTGAATAGTAATTTTAAAAGATTTTATTCCAAGTCATTTTGAAGCATTTCTATTGGTCTGTTCCTCATACTGTATACTCATACCCTACTGAAGTTTCTCAAAGAAAATCAGAAATATTCATGGGAATTGCCGATCAGTGTAAGTTGGAATTCTGCCCACAGTGCTGCTGGAGAGCGGAGGACATGCCTTGCTTTCTGTTGCAGACAAAACTGCTGTGTCCTGCTCTCAGCCTAACCGCATAGCCACTAAAACCTACTGCCTCTTCTTTTCTCCTCCTCAAAGGGCTGTGTTAAGTGTCTCATGGTCCTGCTGCTGCTGTTCATTTTTCACAGCACTCACTATTTATCTTTTCCTCTTTCACCCCTCAGTTCAAACAGTCCGAGTCCAACAGAACAGACAGCACCCTGCCTGGTTGAGACGCGGCCTGCCATGGCGACCAGAAGCCCCTGGGTGTGGGTGGCCATGTTGGTGGTTCTGGCTGCTCTCCTGGCCCTGTTGGCTAGCCTGGTGATACAGCCAGCTGTGGACGCAGCCCCTGTGGGCACCGGGGACTCCTGGATGACCATCCAGCAGCTTCTGTGGCCCTATACAGGGCTCCGGCACAACGGGCAGCCCCCTGTGTGAAAGCTGGATCAGCCAGTGGCTCTGAACCATCAGCTCCCTCTACCAAACCGAAGGCTGAGAGACCTGTATCGGTATGCTGTGGATTTGCGTGCATTAGGATCGAACACTTTGAAATGGAATCGACTACATGGACGTCTGTGGTGGATGTGGCCGAAGTACTCTACAGAACTATTAAACTCTGCGTGAGCTCTTGCTTAATGGGGGGAGGGTATGGCCGATGGGTTTGTAAAGAAGCTGCTGACGGCCTGCTTGTCAATTGTCATTGTCACATGCAACTGCAAATATTTATTAGACATTTTGCACATGCTTTCCAGTCATGTCACTGACTTCACTGTTGTATCAGCCAGTCATGTTTTGGGGCGGGGCATTTTTCTAATCAATCAGGAAAAGGAGATTTGCATTTGGCTCTCTGCACTTGAACCCTTGCCCTTTGAAGGTTTATGGACACAGAATGGCATTTGAGATTTGCCAGGAGAGGCTGCCTTTTTACTTTGTTTTTTTTTTTTTTACATTCAGGAGGGCACAACAATGCTTTTACTGACAGTTGAAGGAGTCCTGAACTGCCGTTTTAAAACGTTCTGTTTGGAAGTAGACCATAACTTATTATTTTACAGTTTTATTGCTTTAGCCTGTGAATATCTACTAGCGGTTTTTGCTTTTATTAATCTTTTGGTTTTGCACTTTTTTCTTTTTTTCTTCTTTCCAGAATGTTCTCGCTTTGATGTGCACTGTTATGAAATCAAACACTTTTGTATGTTCCAAAGATGGGAGGAAAAAAAATGGCACAATAAAGTAACTGATGCAGTTGCAATCACAACTTGCTGCAGAAAGCTAAATCTGATTGATGCAGCTTGTGCTGGGCTTTGAGTAGTCGTCTTCGTAGGATGTCCAAAGTGACAATTAGTGCCTTACACCTTCCTCCTGACTACTTTGTGTCCAATATGTTGTACTGTTTGTTTGCTGCTATTTTTGCAGCTCTTCTGAAGGTGGTGCAATCAAGACAATCTTTGATTGTTAAATATGTGAATAATGTTTTTAGATGAATTATTAATTGCAGTAGTAGACAACAGCACACGTTATAAAGCTGCAGATTTGGTACATGCTGTGACTAACGCTCGCCAATAAATCAGTGTTCCGTCAGTGGGTAAAGCTACTGACATGCAGGTGGAAGAAAGAGGACACTTGTCAGTTCATTCTTCTGTTTACTCCATTGTTCTTGGCAAAATCGAGCATACTGCTTGAACTTAATGCATCATCCTTTCAGCCAGCCAGCCCATACAGCAATTGTTGGTTCCGTTTCTTAGACAAATTGCGCCTCATGGACCTGGCTTGTAATTCGCCCCCACACTCATGTTTTGCCAGCTAAAGATTCATTTTCAGTTATATTTTTACCATTTCTGTAGTCTTGGTTTCAAGCCATGCTGGCTTATTGTTTCACATACTTCATGCCTTATGCACAAGATAAGCTGTACTTTAATTGATATGGTTAAAGTACAGCTTATGTGGTTTGGGGTGGAAACCTTTTTGGAGAAACTAGTAAGAATTGTTCAGCAATGGGAAGCAGGTGTTTAATGTTTTATGCCTCTAAAATCCTCTAAAATGATTACATGAAATAGGTTAAAATATCCTATGTATTCTATAATGCATATATTTGCATTATAGACATTACCCTTAGTTCACATCACCACTATAAAGAAATTGGTGCGTTTCTCTACCGTAAATCATTTTACATCAAAACACTGAATAAAGTTGCAGTTTTTAATTTCAGTAAACATTGTTGCCAACTGCTAATAATGCCCAACAAGCCCTGCTGTTGGATGGGAATTTGATATGACTTTAACAGAATTGGGAGTAAAGCATCAGCACTATGTTTGTTTAAACAGCTCGTCATGTGAAAGTGAGCACACGGGTGGCACGCAGCAGTCTCTGCACTGTGTCTATGTAGAGGTGGTGGGAGTGGTCAGTTCTGGCCCGGCCCTCGGGGCTCATGCTGTCTCTGAGCATGTGGAGGAAAGTGGAGTGGAACTCCGTTCCCTCGGCCAGCTCCAGTGAGAAAGCTTCACTCCTTTCCGCCATTCTTAAACGCTGACTCCTCTGAGCGCCCAGTAGGTACAAAGACCAAGCCTTCTCTGGCACAGGCCCCACCTCCAGCTGCTCACAAACCTGAGGTGAGGTAGCAGGGTCATTAGTAAAAGTAAGATACAGCTCACATTACTATATCTACTTACTGTTTATCGCAACTGACCCAGTTCTGAGACTGAAGCTCCATACGTGCTAATGAGGATAATACTTCTACTTTTACTCCTACTGTCTGCATGATCAGCAAAATGATTTTAGATAAAATGGTGGATAAAACTTGTCTGTGTGTGAGCAGAAGTGCACCTGAAGGACAAGATGTTCCTGACCACACTGTGCGTTCCACTGGCTCCAGCAAAAGGCAAAGGATGAGGACACCAAAGCCATTTGCTCATACACTCCATGCTCTATCAATGGATCCTAAAGAGAAGACACATGTAGACATTGTGGGTGGCACAGCATTATCCCCTGCATGTTTTACAAGTATCTGACTACAGTTTGTTTTTGTTTTTTTAAACCCCAACCTCCAGTAAAACTACGATGTCTGATCCAGTTGTACCATTGCAACACACACTAAAAACACCACCATCACTATGTCAGGATCACTGCAGTGCTGAGAGTGACCCACCACCCAAATAATACCTGCTCTGTGGTGGTGCTGTGGGGTCCTGAGCATTGAAGAACAGGGTGAAAGGAGTCAGTGTATATTGCATGTTATAAAGGATTCATATGAAAACGATTACCATGAATGTATTAAATAATAATATGAATAAGGTACTGTGAGTCGTTTAGCGGTCCCAGACACTTGGTGGCCACCCTGCGATTACCCCCCACCCCCCCAAGCAGTTATGCCACCAAATATAATTACCTTTCTGTTGACAACGACATACTTGTCAGAGTACTCATTAACGAATATGTTGACTCCAGCACGCCTCATGGCTGTTTGTAGAGCAGACGCGCTCATCCACTTGCCCAGTATATGAGCCAGTTCATGAGCCTGGTCCATCTGCAGCATACACTGGTTCCCCTGGAACAGAAACACAGCTTTTTCTCAAATCGAATAACCATTTCCGTATAGTTTCAAGCTAAATGCTTGTAGGTGCATGTATCAACTTTGCATATTTCTATTAGAGCAGGATAATCAAACATGTCAGACTTATATCCAGTAAATCACTCGCAAAAGCTGACAGAGGGTTGTTATTATCTTGTTTAGGTCATAACTCTTATGCCTAGCTCCATAATAACTCATTAAAATGTAATAATTAGCAAGGTTAGTGTTTTTGCTCAAGCATACCATTTGTTTGCCACTTGAAATGGATGCTGTTATTAACTTGCCTTGACAGTGATGCAAACTTCAGTGAGAGCTGTGGTGATGGTAAACAGGGCTGAATCCTGGCCCAGCGGTCTCAACTCCCAGGACTGGAAGGGCATGTTCGCATACGTCTCCTGAAGTAGAGTGAAGGCAAAGAAGGATTCCATCTTAAAGGAGACACTGCGGGTCTCTGCATTGTAGGATGTGTCCATAATGCAGTCTGTTCGCCAGTGGTGCCCTACAACCGACCCACAACACGCAGTAGTCAAGTAAGAATTCAAGTATTCATGCAATACCAACATCTAAGTACTATGTACTGTACATCATATTTCAATATCAGTGGATCCTAATGAGAAGGACACATGCAGACACTGTAAACCAGCTAATTGTTATATTACTGCATGGCATTATTACCTGCATATGACCTGAACAAGGGTAATGTTATGTCTACAATGCAAATATCTGCATTTGAATGTAGTTATTTATTTTAATACCAAAGGTGGTCAGTAGTGTAACCAGGATCGTATGGGCCCCAATATGAAACCTACTTTAAATTAATACAAAAGGTAATTTGCTAGTTTCCTGGTTCTTGGCATGTCTTAAACCAGTTAATGCTTCCAATGCATGTCACTCCACCTGTTACCTGTTAATACTGGCCAAATAAGAAGGTTAAAAAATGAAAATGAGTACTAATTAATAAATATACACCTACCAGCCACTTCATTAGAACCACCTTCTTGTTTCATGCAATACCAACATCTGAGTTTTACATACTATATACTATAACTGGTTGGAGTGGTTGCATTTCTTTTCCCAGTATTAAGCATTTCTTACCATGGTATACCTTATGACGGTATACCACGACAACCATACTTGTAGGTACCAGTTACTTATTGTTTTCAGATCTCAAGGTTTGAGACCTGGAAAAAATATATGCCTTTACAACGCTTATGGTGGCAAAGGTTTGGTGGCAAATGTGTTATTTGGCCAACTTTTGCATAAGACTGTACATAGCCCATAAGTATAGTATCATTCAGTTACCAGTAGGGTCCCAGCGGGCCACTTGTGGTTCCTCCAGGAAGACCACCGAATCAGGCAGGACTACAGTGACCCCTACAGCTCCAGGCTGTGCACTGCTTTCATCTGGCTTCTCTGAGACAGAGCTGGGGACCTGAGAATGCTCTGATGTGTACGGGAATACCTGGAGACCTGTATCTAGTAACTGAAAACACACAAACATATTTAGCATCTAGTTCTCCAATACTGAGCTGACTTTCTGATTGCGTATGATTTTTACCTGTCTTATCTCCCAGCCTTTGACTGTATAAGACTGCGGTGGTAAGCTGAACACGTCAAAGTAGAAGACTCCTCCTAGGGGCATGTACTGTTGCAGATCCACTACGTGGACCTCGTTGCTGTCAATCGCTGGCTCCACTTCAGTGGGGGTGGAGTCAGCCTCATCTGGTGAGTATTAAGGGTTCCAAGTTGGATCCAAAAGCCACACTCCAACATACCCAAGAATGATAATTTCCATCAAAAACATATCACTCATCACCGAAAGCCTGAAACTCTGTAACCTCACAAGGGTGACATTCTCTTGAAGGCAAAGCCCATGTATTCTTAAGCGTATTAAATGAAGTCCTAGACATCTAATAAAAGGAAATTCTCATTCTTTGCCAGATAAGGCAAACCAATGTCAATGTTTTCCTGATCGAGCTAATGCATTCGGAGTTAGTTAAGTGTGTGTGAGAAAAGGGACTCCAACCTGTTTCTTCTCCAGAGGATAGGACACCTTCCATTATGGTCTCTATCTGGCCTTCTGCCTCCTCTTCGTGCTTCAGTGAAGAATTTTTCCTCTCCTCTTTAGCAGAATGTACACTGACAGCACTCTGAGATAAACATACACAAACACCAATAACATCAATACCAGCACAGTTCAGTTCCTTTTGGAAAAATTGTAGAGTAAGTAATGGGTGAAGAGGGCCCCCCTACTCCTCCTTTTCTGGGGCCAACAACACATCTGCTGAATGGCTATAGTCTAATTCATTCAGAAATGTCATCATAATAAAAAAGAATGTCTTACTATAATTACTATAATTACTAATATTAGTAGTACTTGTTGTAGTAGTGTTTTATTACACAAATCAACATAATATCATTACAATCAAAACAGTTTAATAACATAAGTTAATAACATTATAATCTAATAACAGCATAATAAAATAAAGTGCCACTATTACCTAATAAATCAACAGAGGTCTTGATTTCATTTAAAATTTTAAAATTCAGTATTCTTAATACTGCACTTGGATTAATAATAAGGCAAAGTAGATTTTGTTTCAGTTTATTATCCTATAGTTATGTAAGAAAGTTAAGACACTGTTGTCTTTTTTCATATATTTTAACATCTGGATCTTCTGGATCTAACATCTGTGATCTTCATCTTCACAACCAATACTAAAAGATGGGGGTGATATAACTAAACACATAAAACTGAAGAGATGTCTTTGAAAATACCATGTCTTTGTACAATACCATTAATAGAAATGCAAGGAAAAGGTTATGACACCCTATGCCCTAAGATCTGTGTCTGACATCAACTGGTCTCAGATGGTCTCACATTTTCCTCCACTGTTCTCTGAGACAATAAAGAATGATTTAGTGGATTCTAAGTCGGAGAGCTCCTCTGGCCCAACTGCAGAAAAGCTGCCCTGAACCATGACATCTCCACCTCCATGTTTCACAGTTCATATGGGTTCTTGTGCTCAAATGCTGTGCCTGGTTTACACCAAACATGTCCTCTGTTACTGTGTCCAAATCATTCAACTGTGGATACATTAGTCCAAAGCGCATTATCCCAGATGTCCTGGTCTTGGTCTAGATGTTCTCTGGTGCTCTGATGTTGTTGTTTTTTTAACAGCAAGTGCTCACCTCCTTGCACACCTCCCATTATAAAGTACCTGTAGATCCTGTGATGATATTTTGGTGACTTCTTTATATATTTTGTGGTCTGCTGTTAGACTGACTAGACTTAGACTTGCTAGGATGGCCTGACCTGACACTTGCTAGGTTGGCGGTTGCTGGCACTTCCAAATGAATTTGTGGGCAATGGGACGACTGATTTCGGTGATCATTTTTTAAATCCCCTCCCAGACTATACAAGTTTCTTTCTGGAGGTATCAGAAAGCACCTTGGGTCACGCCATGGTAATAACAAACCAAACTAAATGTCTGAGGTTTAAAAAAAGAATATAATTCACCTGCAGCTAATGTGCTGCACCAGATTGTAATTTCAGGCATTTGAAGTAGTAATAAATGTGGGGGTCCTAACTTTTTCCTCACAGGAAAATATGTATAAAAAGTATTTTTAGCAATTAAATTTTACAAATGATTTTAAAGACATTTCTTCAGTTTTATCTGTTTAGTGTTATCACCTCCCTTTCCCAATATTCAAGTGAGGATTGAATGTCATATGTTATATAGTACTATATAGTAGTCAAAGTAACCCAGAGGATCGTTCTCAGCGATGTTCTTATAATCACTGATCTCATTGTTCTGTGCATATTGAACAAATCTCAAATAAAAAAATGTTTGTAAATCTTGTGGTTTGGGTTTTAAGAAGAAATGTAATCTTAAGAAAGGTTAATGAATAAGGCCCCCTGTTCTCAAAGCCTTTTCTAAACGTGGCCCTACTGTTTTGCTGGTGCTGAATTTGGTGCTAACATTTATAACATTTTCTATTACATGTTCTAAACATTGTAATATTGCATATTGTGGATCATAAAAAGGTCTCCAAGTATAATGTTGTCAGATCACAGACCCTACCTTCTTGCGTTCAGATTTAAGTGACTGGACCTCATCGTCTGCTAGCTGCACACTCAACCTCCCCTCTTCCTCGCCCATCATCTCTCCATCCTCAACCACTATGGGGGTCTCAGTCAGGGAGGTCTCAGCATTCCCCTCCTCCCCTTTAGCAGGTTTCCTCTTCTGGTCTTGTGCCCGGCGGCTCAGGTGAGACAGATGATCATAGCGTGTGTGCAGGATCCGCACAGCAATATCACTCGTGGCCAGCTGCATGGGTAGCTCAAAACCCAGCCCCACCTCACTGAACTGGTATCCTTTAAACCTGCATTGGAGAAGCGCACAAGGTACAGTGGTACTCTAGTCATTCCAACACTAGGAATGTATGCTTATTTTGTAGTAATACAGGTACAGCTGTTTTGTGGTTAAAATTAAACAGCTTTAGCGGTGGACATATTGGGAATACTCCAACAATACCAGATTACTAGATATAAAAAATTACCAAGTTTTCAGCCTGTAGTATGATTGGGCATATACTATACTATGCCTTTTTACATTTCATTTTAATATTATAATACCAATAAATAAATCAACAGACTACTACATAAAATTAAAGTACACTTACAAAATACATGACACTCAAAATTAAAATTTTCACCTCGACCAATCAGAATTTATCCAGTAACCACACTAAATTTTTGCTTAGTAGGCCTATTGCGTCCTCCGTAGCAACAAACACACTCTTAAACCCCCAGCTACAGTTTTTACCACTTCTCATCAGCCATGTTAGTATGTGTTAATGGAGTATTAAGTCCATCCAAAACGCTACTGTCCCAATTGTTTACCGCTTGTAATTGAATCTGGCAGATACAGATTAATTAGAAACCCCTGGAGTAATCCTTTAAATCTTTGCATGAAAAGCAGGTGAGAAAGGAGACAAAATCTTGTCTGGTAAAAAGTGAAGATACACCAACCTGGGTTTTTTGTTGAGGTTAGCCCACAAGCAGAGAGTGGTTTTGTCATCTTGCACTACTCTCTGCATGTTACCAGTCTCAATGTCTAAACATGCCTTAGCCCCCTAAAAAACAAAATACCAACCACAACTCCTACGCATCACTTCATAGGTCAGACTCTTACACTTTCTGAAAGATTTACAATCTGCTATTTTTGTTTATGCTAATCATGATTCCAAAGAAAATGTGAGCCATCTGCATTTTTACATTCAGTATCTCCTCAGTGGCCAGCAGGTGTTTGGTATGGATGAGACTCTGAAGAGAGACAAGTGTGTTGTGATACACCTGAGCAACAGAGGGCTCAGGCTCCTCACTCAGTAGAAGGTCCAGTTCATCTGTCAACTAAACAGGGAGAACCGACAGCAGTGTCACTCAAGAGAATACAAGATGTCTTTCCTGCAGAAAAAGCTTTGTTTCATAACTGGGCTATTTAGGCTTCCCCCACTTCCATTTACAGAAAATCCCATTAAACACAATGGTGTTTTAATTGCAGCACACATGAACTCAGTTTTTGTTTAAATATCTTTAAACAGGCTGCCTTGTACTTTACCTCATTGAAAAAACAGTCTGGACTGAAATGGGCTTATAACTTCAGCACGAATCACAGAATTAAACTACTATTGGTGGTATATGTACATATATTTACATGCTGTTTTAGGAGATTAAAAATGTAATTAATATCGGCCTCTTAACCTTACAAAGACTCTTTTACAATGAATAATGCACTCTAAATGTAGGCATTTCAACAGAAGACTTATGCGCACAATTTCTTGTTTAAAGGGATCTTTGCTAGAATTCTGTAAAGCTTCTCTGACCTAGCAACAGTTATGAAAAAACACATTTGTGGGCAGGACATAGAATAAGTCATCTGCATCTCATATGACTCAGGCTGCCTCACCAAAAAACCTAATGTTGCTTACTAACATAATACAATAACTAGTAAAAGCCAAGAAGCATCATGCAGATACAAGTATGCTAGCTGACCTCTGCTAGCTTTCATTGAAGATGGCCTGTATCAGAATTTTGTGGTTCGACTATTTACATTTATGGCATCTGGCAGATTATCTCAACCAGAGTGCCTTATAATATACTAATGTTACAGCTAAACAAATACTATGCCACAATGCAATATAATAATATAACCCCAGTCTGCCTTAAAGAGGGTGACGGTGTTATCCACTATGCTATTCGATTTATTTACTTAAATTAATTTGATGTGGGGGGATAAAACCATCCATGACATGCTTCAAGTATACATCATACATATTTGCATAAGAATTTATGATATGATGTGTTTCTGGTCATAACCTTCGACCAGTTTTGTTGTGATCAGTGATCACTGTGTGATCACTTCGACCAGTTTGATCTTTACCTCAGATAGCCGCCCAAAAAACGCCATATAACAGAAAAGCTATTTAGCAAGCTAAATATAATAGGATACATGTATGTCATATAGTATAATAATAACAGTATTGACAAAATCTGTACAGAAATATTTTGACAATTGATGGTGGGAATATGTGAGACCAAGCTTTTTGTGCATTCCGGAACATGAGTTATTAACATCTCTTAATTTTGTAATGCTCTGTGCCGTTTAAGCCTACTAACTGCTATCCACCTAGAAGTGTATCGAAGCCCTTTGTTAATGAAGGTATGAATTCTGTCTGTACCAACTGCTAAATAGGTAAAGCATGTGGGAACTCACCTGCAAAGCCAACGCACACTGTTGCAGGATTGGCTGGATTTGCACCTCTGGGTCCTCTTTCCACAGACTGATAAAGGTATTGATCTCTGGTTGCACAGCAGGGTTTGGACTGCCATCACAAAGCATGTACCGATCCCACTAAGAGATGGTATTTATCAAGATTTAAAATACTGGTCGGTTATTTTCGGCTTTTTTTTTGCATATCCTAATTAACATGTGCTTGGTCAATATGGTCCTTTTAGAAAGAGTGACCATGAACAGATTCCTCTAGAGCCTATGGAAATAAGGTCACACTCTTGACACCCCCAACATGTTATAATGTGCTGTTTCACCCAGTTTTGTGTTCATTGGTAGACTGGCAGTCGCAAAAAATTGCTCACATATACATATGTATATACTGTATGTTCATAGGTTATATTCTCTGGGGGTCATAGCCACAGGGATCTGTTTCTTCTGTTTTGGTGAAAAATCACAAAAAAATGACTTGATCTGCCAACAAAACAATGCACAATGCTACAACACCCATCAAGTGATGGAGTGAGGTAAGGAATGTCAAAGTGCAGGGGATATAATGGTCAACAAAATCTTCAGATTAGCAGCACTGAGAATTTGGGGGATTATGTTGGTATATGGGTGGAGATATACCAACCACTATATATTCTGTGGACAGCAGTGAAATTCCCTAGATACATATGCTCACACAAAATGTGCATTTTTTTATTTTTGATCATTACAACAAAATCTTACAAAAGGTGTGTATCAACATTTGAGCCATTCTTTTTGACTGGCAGAGTAGTTTTCATTGAAAACATGATGCTGTGCACTGTAAGTCAGTTGCATGAAGCCTCTACCTCGGCTTGCTCCCTGGTTGCAGCCTCCCATGTGTTAACTGCTGACTGGTTCTCCTCCAGCTTGAAACGCAATTCGTTAAGCTCATCCTCCCTGCGTTCTCTGTCCTGTGGCAGAGGCATGGGAGCTGTCAGTTATTCAGACAACCCATTCAGTCCTTCTACATGTTCAAAGCTGTGTACAGGTTTGGAGTGTTACTCTGTTGCAATCATACCTTAGACATGGATCTTACCTTTAACTCAAGCCTTTGTCGTTCCTCTTCTTCTTTTTGCTCCCTCTCAAGCCTCTCCTGCTCTTCTCGCTCGGCGGTGAGACGAGCCTCTTCTGCCACAGGGATAAAGAAATGGCTGATCTTACATATCAAAGGTAAGCTAGAAGCTTGGTACTGTGGCCCACTTGAGTAGCTGCATATCTAAACTTAGAAGAATTGTGCCTGGTTGAGAATTGAGAGTGATTCTACAAGTAGCAAAAAAAAAAGTATGTCAGTACCTTCCTCCTTAAGTCTCCGCTCCTCATCCTCTTTCTGCAGCCTGTCTTTCTCAGCCTTGCTGATCCTGCCTTCTTTCTTCTTGGCAGACTTGATTCAAATGAACATGTATAATTAGGTGAGATGTCTACAGTGACTGTTCAGTAGCTCACTGACAAATGTCTAACTCCCTTTCAAGTATCCCTCGTACCGAGCTAACCACGCTTTGTCTTAAGAACAGAGGGGAAAGAAGAAAATGCTGTGCATTCATCAGAAAGAATGTAGCAAAAAAAATGTAGTGGTAAGGGAATCGATAAATGCAGAGCTGGTCACGTTAACTAATCACAACTGGGTTTTCCAAGAGCATCTTAGAAAACATCTTAGCTCAAAGATGATTCTTCAAGTGCAGAGTGAGCATCAGCATTACACTGAACACTCTCTCTACCAGATAATCAGGTCTTAACACTAAGATCCTTTTGGGAAGAAGGGCTTAGATCTATATGAACTTAGGGCATGGTATTCTGACTACTGATGGCTTTTACGTTCAAAATATTCAGGTAGTGAGAGGCTGAACAATTAGAGCAATTAAGTTGGCTACATTTTAGAGTTATGTCCAGCAAAAGCTTTTGGGTGACACAGACCAGTGGTCTCCAACCCTGATCCTGGAGGCCCACTGCCATGCACATTTTTGTGTTTCTCCTGCTTTGACACACCCATTTCAGTTAACCATTCCTTCAATACTCGTGTTAAAGTACTATTACTGTTACTGAGTTACAACCTAACCCTAAGTACTGCCCAGGAAAGTTAGCTAGCTAGCATAGCTAGCACTAACTAACAATTAGCTACCTACAGATATCTGCAAATGTGCTGCCACAACTCTAACGAACAATTTCTTGAGGCTACTTTTGGAAAGGTACCTTTTATTTTACTCTGCAGACTTCATGAACAAGCTTCTAGCTGCCTTTTTAGAGTAGCCTTAGCATTTTTCTTAAAACGACATAGCGCTAACTACAGCAACCTCACTCACCATTCTCACGACCTCAGGCGCGCTGCTGTTTAGCGTCTAGTTGCCAGGGGAACGCTAAACGTCGGCGAGCGCCCTCTCTTGGTCACTATTGAAAGTTCATCCAAACCCTGCTGGGAATATTATACACCATGAAGACACGATTTTGATGTATTTCCTTACAAATAGCAATTAATTATGCTTTTAATTACGGTTATTAGAGATCACGAGATGCTTTTAAATTCCATTAGAAAATCATTCCAACAAATCGTCTAGAATCAAGAGTCACTTATTAACCCATTTAGATTATATTGCTATATTAGTCCATCAGGAAAACACGAAATGCAATTACTGACCATTAGACATTTTTTCAAAACCACCAGAAACCATCAGACACCTTAGTGGGTTCTGATCTTAGCGCCCGTCTTGCAGTACCACTAGTACACACAAGATGGGGCTGCATGACAGGTAGAAGTCAACGTGGCTGTGAGTAGCAGGTGAGTGTCATTTTTGGAGTGCAGGCCTTATTTATTGGGATGGACACCACCGGTTTCATAGCAGTAATTATTCATGCCATACTATACATTAACACATGTAAAAACGTGAGTGTTTTTAAAAAGCATGTTTAAGATTAATCAGAAATCTGAGAGTCACCTAAGCCCTGGACTCTGAAGTAAGTGTTTGTTAGCGAAGTACTGCTCTGACCCCAGGTCTCCAATATGCCATATTCTCCTACAAAATCCAGAAAAATGGCTCCATTCTTATGAATCACGCTTGTGTCCTATATTGTTTTAATGCAAATAACACTGAATTTGTTTTCCGCTGCAACACAGTCCAACCCCCGGTTGGCTACAGTCAATTCTCATTCAAAGAAACAGGGTGTTATTTGGACAGGGATAGAGCCTAGTTGTGATCTCTACACCGATCAGCCATATCATTAGCACCATTGACAAGTGAAGTAAATAATAATAAATAATCAAACATTGATTATCTTTATCTACAGTGGCATCTGTCAAGGGGTGGGATATATTTATTAAGCAGTACTTCAACAATCAGTTCTTGAAGGTTATGTGTTAAAAGCAGGAACAATGGGCAAGCATATGGATCTGAGCCACTTTGAGAAGGGTTAAATTGTGATGGCTAGATGACTGGGTCGAAGCATCTCCATCATAGGCACATTATTGGCACCTCAGGCTCATTGATGCAATCCATGGAGGCCCCATCTATTAAATTACAGGTCTTAAAGGATCTGCAGCTAACGTCTTGGTGCCAGATACCACAGGATGGAGCCCATGCCTTCAAAGGTTAGACTAGATCTGTTGTGGCGGCACAAGGGGGTCCAGCTCAATATTAGGCAGGTGGTTTAATGTTAAGGCTGATTGGTGTATGCTACTTTCATACATGTAAAATCTAGGACTAGCCATGAAACCCAAAGACACCTTAATAATTCTTTCATGACAGCAAACATAAACCTATACACACACAAACACTGACACAACTCTGCTGAAAAATCCAGCTCAAGACCAGAACATTTCAGATGTTCTAAGCTGGCCCTTGATGGTTGAGATGGTTGAAAAGCTGATCATCCATACTCTCTGCTGGTAAGCCAGCTGGTTAAGATGGTTGGTCAGCTTAGCTATTGACCAGCACATTGTTTTCATTTCAGTTTGATAAGTTAGTTGCTCAATCAGCGTGACCTACTTGCTGGTCAACCAGCTTGGTCATGCTATTTGACCACCTTGGTCCTCTTGGTCCTTCTGCTTGGTCATGGTAGTTATGCTGATCAACCAGCTTGGACTAGCTGGTTGGATAGCCTGGTCAGGTTGTTCACACTGGCAGACCAGCTGGTCCATCAAACTCAAACAAAAACTATGCTGGTCAAGAGGCAGCTTAATCAGCACAACCAGCTTTTAAGAGGAAAGATAATGGCTTTATGTTTGCAAGCGCTTTAAAATAAAAGATTATAAATGAACCTTTATTCTAAACCTTTCTAAATGTTTATGTATGTTGATGTCAGTTGTCATGAAGGGCTTGTTTAGTTGCCATGAAGCCTTCAGAACACTGAGCTTCAGTATAATGTTGCTGATGTTTGGGGTGTAAGTAATTATTGTATGTTATCTCTTTTTGTCATTAGTGTGTATGCTCATATCACTACAACCTTCCCAAGTAACACCCTTGCCTTGAGAAAAGGGAGGAGAGAAATCACAGCTAGATCTGAAAGAGACTGGACCGAGTGCAAACTGGGATCAGATCACGTTTTTAAAGCAGCAGCAGTTTATTGATTTATATGGGGCTGTAATTGCTTCAGCGTGTTCTGGATGACTCCCCCATAATTGAGGGCTGGCAGAGCGGGGCTGCTTGGACACAGCTGGTGCCAGGCAGCGGGTAGAGAAAGGCACCCCACCCACTCACCTCGTGCCAGGCAGCCAGGAGAGGAACCCCAATTACATCCCCAACTTCAGCATTCAAGCTTCACTCCCAGGGCTTCTTAATGGCTAAGCTTAACGGAAAACTTCACCTAAAAACACTAACGTGGCTAACGATGAATGAAAAACCAGCAGAGAACAGTTAGCATGACGTTATTTGGAAAATGCCAGCAGGTCCTTGCTTGCAGGCCTTCGCATGGTTGGATTAGGCAGTATTCTTTTTGATGGTCTGCAATTTGGCACAGAGGCTTAAATATGGAGGCTCTATGTTTGGTCAACATAAGATTCTGGCAAAAGGTAGACAAAGAATTTCTTTTTTCCTTACTCTGTGCTGGTGCACTTAATGTAAGCTGTTGGCAGCACTCTCTGATGTAGTCCTAACACCTGATTCAACCCACCAGCTATGGGCTAAGCCATTGGGTCTAAGCTCAAAGATGAAAAGGCTGTTCTAAAGACTAAAGATCGACATGACTTAGTATTGAGATGACAGTCACATGACAAAATATTTGTAAAGGGTTCTGAGAGAGTCATGAGGTAATCTGCCAATGGAATAAACCACATTTTAGTTTTTAAACATTTTTCAACATGTAAAAATGTGGTAACAAATAATTTAAATAGCCTTTTAAAAATGTTACAGCTATTTTAAAAATAGGAAACACCAGCTATTTAAGAATGAAATGTGTTTTTTTAAATTGTTAAGTTGTGACAGCATGTGACTTGGTCACAAATACCCAAATGCAGTTTTAAACACCCATTAAAAATCCTATTTAACCTGAATAATCTGCTAAGCTCTGCTCTGATTGGCTGGTTTATGGCCCCGCAATGGCTCATACAGAAACCATATAGCATAGTAATGCAAATTATTGCACAGTTTTTAGCACTGAAACAAGACCATTGTCATGGATAGTGCCTGTATCTTGCATTTTATCATGTCACAGCTTTAGTTGTGGAAAGGCTTTCTCTAGTAGGTTGGATGTATGCAAATTTTGAGGGCATAAATAGAATCAATGAAGTTGTCTTCAACCCTGTTCCTGGAGATCTACCTTTCTGCAGACTCTGGGTACCACCCCTTTTCCACTCTACCTCATGTGGAGTGTCATTTTGTAGTGGGGTCATTTTGCAGTGCCAATATTTTTTAGTAACCTGTAACAATACCACAATGCACCGTAATCTGTAGTGTACAAGCAATGTCCACTAAACTGACATGGAATACCCATATTCCATTGCATTGTTTGGTTTAAAGGCTGACGTTCAGATTGTTAAGCTCATTTACTACCTTGTGGAATTCTGTTCCCTAAAATAGTGCTCTATGTAATGATCTGGATTTTCGCATGTAGGGGGTTGTGAATAGGGGACAGTTTCGGACACAGCTCATGTTTGGGTTAATTAGGTGTAAGATTGGGGGTTGGAGTTGAAACCTGCAGGAAGGTGGCTCTCCAGAAGGAAGGTTGGAGACAACTGGTCAAGAGTATTCCGTAACAGTTTTAGGGTTTTAGAATCGGCCTACTTTACATCCATGTTTTAGTCTTGTTGGATTTTCTTATTTAATAAAGGGACAAAACAGTCAAGGGCACATTCAAGATCATTTCACCCAGCATTTTAGCAGTGTAGCATTAATCTCACACTCTCTTTTATGAGTTCTGTTGTAGAAACTGAATTTAAGTGATGCGTCTAAGTGAGATTATAGTTTAGTGAGATTACAGATTATAGTTATATACTTTGGAGTAGGTTGTTTTTGGATGTCGTCTATGTGTCGTCCACTTATTTGTGACCTTATTTGTCATTCATTTGTGTCACTTTTGCTGCAAATCAGATTTCCCTTGATTGCACAAATGCACAAAGCACTGGCGGCAACAACGCAGTGTTTGATGAATACAGTTCAGATTAAAAATGGTCATTATTTAGGTAGGATTGATGGGCATGTGTCCCTGTTTTTGTTTTGTTTTTTAGTTTTTTAACCTGTTTTATTGATATCTTGAAATTGCGTAGGTAAATTCTACCAATTAATCTGCAGTTTGGCCTAAGGGATTCTGCATCTTTAAACAGTTAGCATTATGATTCACCACAATGGGACCCTACAATCGCTCTTTGTGTTTTCTATGTAACTCTTTTAGCACGGATGATGAGTTTCCAGTAAAGCTTCATTAGAATGAATCAGAACTGAGTTCATTTGGCCAGTTTTCTAATGCGGAAAGCTAGCATGATCATCAATCAGGAGCAGACGGGTGAGAGTCAGAATGGCTTTTGGCTGCGTTGAAGTGTGTGCCCTCCGCACTGAACTCGGGGGTCCCCATGTTGCTCAGAAAAAAGTGCACATCAGCAACACACGCCTTCTCACACCGATCTTTGTGATGCACCTTTATTGCTGCCATATGAACACACCTAGTGCCCACAGTGCTTCGATAGCATACCAATTGTCCAGTCATAAGCAAGAGAACAGACAAAAGCACACACACACACACACACACACACACAGGCTTACAGTGTCCAATCCATCAGATTCCAGCAGGAAATGGTGTATCCTCCAGTTATTAATGGGAGGTGATGCAATGGAGTACGCCCAGCATGGTCATAAATGTTACATTAGAGAGTGCGTTTTTATAGAGGACAAATGTCTATGTAAGATTTATGAAACGTCAGATTATAGATCATAAGTGAAGTTATACTATATGCCCAAAAGTATCCAGGCATGCTTTCTAATTAGTGCAGTCAATTAATTTTAAAATAGGCAATCAGTTTTATACAGCTTGTTTAATCTCCATAGACAAACTCCTGTGGAGCACATTAGGTCAATATGCCCAATGTTGGTTAGAGGACTATAAAGCCATCCAGCAATGGTACTGAGAGCACCATCAGAAGGAGCAAGGTCAAATCAAACCCAGACACCTGATAGTCCGGCTTCCTCCAGGTTGGTCCATTTTTAATCTGAACTGTAATAATCAAAGCCTGCGTTGTTGCCACCAGAGCTCTGTCTGTGATATTAGATTCTTTGCATTATCACAGTTCCATATAGGCTCATTGCTTTTGCTAAAGAGCCAAAGAACCTTTTGTTTATGAGTTCTGTTTATGAGAAACTGAACGAGAGTGCTCTGCCTTA